>NW_028318309.1:3605000-3855000 GCF_062004578.1 Staurois parvus | reverse complement strand
ATGGAAGAGAAATATATTTCCAATATATTTAGAAAAAAAAAAATTATACATGCAACAAATATTTACAATATATTGGCCTACACGAATATATTTTAACATGTATTCCAAAAATGTAAATTAAAATATATTTTCCAAAAGGCATATAGTTAAAAATATATTTTTTAAAATATATTTTCCAGATATTTTTGAACAGCTAAAAAAATGCATTTAAACATAGATATATAAATATACTTGTAAGTGCATTCCAAATTACACTTTGAAGTATATTTCAGCATGTGTTCTGATTATATGTTTAATAGTATATTCACAAATATATTGAAATTTTGAATTATATTGAATATTTGAAATATATGTCAATATATTTGGGAAGAATATATTAAGAATGTATTTTTAAAATATATTTAAATTATATTTTTCTTCCATGTGGGTACTACAGTGATTCCACAACTATTATCACATGCATATGAGCCAAGCTGCATCGATGTAACAATCCACACCTGGTGTTCAGCTTCAATACATTACATAAAAAATATACTTTCTGGTATATGGCTATTGGTTTAGGGATCTCTTTCGGACAAACCTGCGAGAGAAGAATGGTCTTCTGTAAAATTCTCATCACCGTTGGGATTGGCCATTTTGGGTTCTTAGGGAGATATTATTTTATTTATTATAATATCATTCATGATAATGGTGATGATGATGATGATGATTACACTCTACGTTGTTCTCACTGAGAAGTGACTTTTAAAGTGTATGCTGATGAGAAAAGGTATTTAGCAGTTTATATTGACTAAAATAATTGCATTTCCATGTTGTGTGTACTGTGGGAGACCAGATTTAGTGAATGCAGGGTCTGGGGAGACCAGATATAGTGAATGCAGGGTCTGAGGAGACCAGATATAGTGAATGTAGGACCCGGGGAGACCAGATATAGTGAATGCAGGGTCCGGGGAGAGCAGATATAGTGAATGCAGGGTACTGGGAGACCAAATATAGTGAATGCAGGGTCCGGGGAGACCGGATATAGTGAATGCAGGGTCTGGAGAGACCAGATATAGTGAATGCAGGGTCCGGGGGGAGACCGGATATAGTAAATGCAGGGTCCGGGGAGACCAGATATAGTGAATGCAGGGTCCGGGGAGACTGGATATAGTGAATGCAGGGTCCGGGGAGACCAGATATAGTGAATGCAGGGTCCGGGGAGACCAGATATAGTGAATGCAGGGTCTGGGGAGAGCTTTATAGTGAATGCAGGGTCCGGGGAGACCGTATATCGTGAATGCAGGGTCTGGGGAGACCAGATATAGTGAATGCAGGGTCCGGGGAGACCGGATATAGTGAATGCAGGGTCCGGGGAGAGCAGATATAGTGAATGTAGGACCCGGGGAGACCAGATATAGTGAATGCAGGGTCCGGGGAGAGCAGATATAGTGAATGCAGGGTCCTGGGAGACCAAATATAGTGAATGCAGGGTCCGGGGAGACCGGATATAGTGAATGCAGGGTCCGGAGAGACCAGATATAGTGAATGCAGGGTCCGGGGGGAGACCGGATATAGTGAATGCAGGGTCCAGGGAGACCAGATATAGTGAATGCAGGGTCCGGGGAGACTGGATATAGTGAATGCAGGGTCCGGGGAGACCAGATATAGTGAATGCAGGGTCTGGGGAGAGCTTTATAGTGAATGCAGGGTCCGGGGAGACCGGATATCGTGAATGCAGGGTCTGGGGAGACCAGATATAGTGAATGCAGGGTCCGGGGAGACCGGATATAGTGAATGCAGGGTCCGGGGAGACCAGATATAGTGAATGCAGGGTCTGGGGAGAGCTTTATAGTGAATGCAGGGTCCGGGGAGACGGGATATTGTGAATGCAGGGTCCGGGGAGACCAGATATAGTGAATGCAGGGTACGGGGAGACAGGATATAGTGAATGTGGGGTCTGAGGAGAACAGATATAGTAAATGCAGTGTCCGGGGAGACAGGATATAATGAATGCAGGGTCCGGGGTTTAGTAACACTTTAAAATAGGACTAAAGGGATTTTTTTTTGTTTTTTCATTTTGGATAGATGTCCCATCGGGGAAATTTCCTTTCACTTCACTTCCATTCCTAAAGCCAAAACCGTTATAGGAAATCCCTCCAAAATGAGGGAATCCCTGGTTGTCACCAGTGTCCCTATCAGAAGATTTCCCCTCTACTACTTTTCTGGGGACAACCCAAAATTTGAGATGTTCTTTTATTTTCGATGATATCAGTAAACAGGACACAGGGTTCCAATCCCTCTCAACTCCATCCACAATTACAAATAAAGTTGTGCCTTTAGTTATAATTTTATAGCCCGCAGTACTGCTCTTGGCCCGCAGATCTCACACTGAAGGCAAAGTGAACTATACACAATTCTATCTTTATGTAATGATTTCTGTATTCTCAGGATCCAAACAATACAAATACCCCGGAGGAATTATCCAATGGGCCCGATACCGCAAGAGTGGAAATGGTCTAAATGCTACTGAGAAAATCTACAGTGAATCTGTCAATATGGTAAGATGGTGTATTTTGTTCACCTTAAAGGGCGCCTGCGGGTTCAACCAGAGTGCCCGAGTCCTTGTTCACACGGGGCGTACTACAGCATAGACTGACACCCGTGTGGCTGCAGGTGCACGGCCCTGAATGCAGTGTACATTTGGAGTGCATGGATGTCAAATTTGGAGGAGCAGCTGCACCTCTGCAGCCTCTTTCCCAATAGACATCAATGGGACTCCATGCTTGGCGATGAGCACAGAACACCTGTGCATCCCAGTGTGGGCAAACACGGCGCTCACATGGGTGTACGCTGTGGAACACCTTGTGTGAACATGGCCTAATGATTATTGGTAAAATAACTGTCCTTGTTCTAAAGTGATTGGAAAGGATAACGTTTTATTTTTTTTTTTAAATGACAAATATGTTATATTTAGTTGCTCTGTGCAATGGCTTTGCACAGAGCAGTGCTAATTCTCTTCTTCTGTGGTCCCCCGCCAGCGTTCCTGCCCCTTCCCACCCCACCGAGTGCCCCCACAGCAATCCGATTACTATGAGGGCACTCGTGCGTGCTCGCTCCCAAGCCAGCTCTGTATGTCCATAAGAGACACAGAGCATGGTGCTGCCCCACCCCTCGCTCCTTTCTCACAGGCTGTGATTGACAGCTAATGGCTCCCACTGCTGTCTCTGAGCCAATGAGGAGGGATAGAGCGGAGAGAACCACTGGATTGAGATTGAGCTCAGCTAAGTATAATGGGGGGGCTGGGGGAGGAGCTGTATGAAGGTTTTTATACCTTAAAGTGTTACTAAACCCCCAATATTTGAAATGCTACAATTTTGTCCATATTCAATATATTTTGAAATATATTACACACACACACACACACACATACACATATATACACACACACATATATATATACACACACGCACATATATTTATATATATAAAATGATTTTATACACACATACGGCATGTTGAAATGTGCATTTTTATTACAAAGTATATGAAAAATATTTTTAAAAATGCATTTCAAATATACTGCATGCCTTTAAAAATACAAATCTACATTTTTGGAATGCCTTTACAAAAATAAGTAAATATATATGTTAAAATTACTTTTTTATATGTTTAAAAAAATCTGAAGAATATATTTAAAAAATATATATTTTAAAAATATATATTTTTAAAATATATATTTTTAAAATATATTCTTCAGATTTTTTTTTTATTTGCCACTGATAAAAGTAGAATAAGAAGAAGAATGTCTATGTATTGTATGAAAAAAATAAAATCATTTTAGCAATATCAGTAAAACAAAGCTTTGTTTGTCCTAAAATTTTTCTATAAGTAAACTATAGCTTTATTATTACTTAGGATAACAAAGTTATTGCCAAGTCAAAAGGCCCAAAAATTGCATATATTTAAGGCAAAGTGGCAATGCCTGTGTAATGTTCCCATGAGCCACTGATATTGCCCTTTGCCAGCGTACTCCCTTCACTCCTTCCTCCATCACATACACCACCAGAATCCCCAGTGTTGGTGGGTATCAGTCGCAATGAGGTGCGGAATGTGAAAGTGCTGAGGCCAAGTGGGGTGCTGTCACATGCTCTCCCATAAATGGAGGCACTGGGTATTTTTGGCGGTTTGAGGCAGCAGAAGAGAGCTGACCAAATGAGTAGATGCTTACACAGACACTAGGGGGTTGATTTACAGAAGGCAAGGGAATTTCCCGTAGCTTAGTAATTGTGTTAAAAATTCACTTTGCAATGAATACCCAATCACAAGCAAGGAAAATAAAAAATAGTAGTTTTGCTTGCACATTATCGGACAATGAAAGTCACCCCATTGACTAAACTAAGTGAAAATTCCTTTGCAAAGTGAAAATTCCCTTATGATATCAACAGCCTATTGGCCTTTTTAGAAAAGCAACCCCTATATCTCTTTAAGTGATCAGGAGGAAGGGGTGAACTGACCATTGGGGTACTCGGGCACTGCCCGAGGGCCCGGGGTCAGTAGAGGGCCCATGAGGTGCCCCTGGCACCTTTCATAGGCTTTTTTGGGTGTGGTTTGAGTGTGGGCAGGGCACAGGAGCCCCATGATCCCCTATTGCCCGGGGACCCATGAGTTGTCAGTCTGCCCCTGTCAGGAGGACTACATTTCAACAGAGAAGAGACACAGGGCTTATGGTCAACCATGGATTCAGGGCCCGCATTTTGGATCCAGGGTCGTTTTCATGCACCAGTGAACTGAAGTGGAGACAAATGTAGAAGCACAATGGTCTGCACTGTACCAGCCATGTTATTTCATGCACTTGGACATGGACATGGCAGGCGCAGTTTAAGTCCCATTTGTAGTGTAATTTCCTTGCTGTATGTTGAGTACAGGTTTTTTTTAGCCCTTTGGGTCAATACACTGGCTCTGGGCATTGGAGGCCCCCTGACTCCCTAATTTGATCCTCCAGGTTATGGAGTGAATCCAGTTGAATAATCCCCACCATTTCTGACTGCAGTGGGTATCACTTCGACTAACAGTTCTCTTCTTTGCTCTCAGCACTCTGACACCCTTACTCTGGCGACACTGAATATCACCAGTAATGGACTAAGACAGCCACATTTCCACTTCAACGCCCATGAAATGGGATATGTTATCAGCGGCTGTGGTCAGGTAAGTGTTCCTTGACTCATATTTCGTTTTTTGGATGGTTAGTGGTTTGTCTTTATGCCCTTACTGCCTGCAATCTGTATATTAACATTACCCAATACATTGCTCCTGGCCAAGGATAAATGTCTTTACTTTGACAGCTGCCAGTCATGCACAGTATTCACCGGTATCTGTCAGACTTGGCATTAACTGGTAGCTTTGGTTCCTACTATCAGATTACATCAGGGGTAGGCAACCTTTTAGAGGTTGAGATCCCCTGTGGGAATGGGGGGTTGGAGGGGGAGTGATACCCTTTTTTTTTAAAAAAACAAAATAACTATCAAGCCCCTCAGTTAAAAGATGGCATGAAGAACAGCACCCATTAACTCCCCTCCCCCTCACACACAGTATTTACCTATACCCCCCCCACCTTTGCATTTCCAGGTAGGGGGCGCATGCGTGCCCTACCCGCACCACTATTCACGGCCTCGGCTGTCAATCACCAGGTCCCGGCTGGTGATTACCCGCTGGCACCCGGTGATAGAGGAGCATTACTGACGGAGGGAGAGAATTGTACATTTATAGGTAAAGTTGATCCAGGGAATATCCGATTGCCTCTCGGGGGATCAGGAAGGAATTTTTTCCCTGCAGGAGCAAATTGGATCATGCTTTGCTGGGTTTTCTACCTTCCTCTGGATCAACTATGAGTATAGGATTATAACATTTTTTTATTTTTTTTAGTGTTTGAACTGGATGGACTTTTGTCTTTTTTCAGCCAGACTAACTATGTAATGAAGGGTGACCTCCAGCCAAGACTTGAGATTGGCTCTAGCTGACTTGTTTCTAGTGCATATTGTAAGACCCCTTTCACACTGCCTGTCTGATCGGATCCACCTGTCAGTTTTTCAAGCGGACCTGATCAGATGATCGATAGCTCTCTATGGAGCGGCAGGTGTCAGCAGAGATGTGTCCACTGACACCCGCCGGCGTCCGATCTGATCCCATATGCCACAAGCAGACAGATAGGGATCCGTTCCCCAACCACCCGGTGGATCAGATGAACAGACAGGCAGTTCATTTCCATCCGACCGCCCCATAGAAGACAGCGAGCTGTGTCTGTGTCTGCTCTGCAGCAGCGGAGCGGACACAGACCTGTCATCCACTTGCTCAGCAGATATCAGCAGAGAGATCCCCCACTGAGCAAGGAGATTCACTGACAGGTCGTCCTCCTTTGTGAAAGAGGCCTAAGAAGCTCACAATGTGCAGTGGAGCCTTTACAACTGTGCAAAGAATGGCTGGAGGACAGCTTCAAATCAAGAGGAGCCCAGGACCAGTCAGGATAGCTTCCCTCAGAGGAGATGGAGGAACATTTGCTCCCAGATCTCCTCTGTAACAAATGATCCCAAAAGCAATGAGGATTTTGTCACTTCTGCTTTCAGAGCTGTTGCAGCCGGGGAAGTTGCTGGTCAAACACGATCTGTGTTTGGTTAGCTGCCTTGAAGGGCAGCGGAGACATCAGGGGTTTAATAGACCCCTGATGTCTTCATAAGGAGTACCTGTCACTGCCCAAAGCCATCACAAGGGGGCTTGTTTGCTCTCTTGTAATAGCAATAAAGTTATATTTAAAAAAGTGCGGCCCCAATCCTCCTCTTCTTGGATCCGATACTTCCGGCCCTTCCTCCTGCTGAGTGCGACCATAACAAGCTGCTTGCTATGGGGGCACTCTAGCGTGCTCGCACCTGAGTCCTGATCTCTGTGTGCATAGATACACAAAGCACAGCCCGACCCCACACTCCACTCCCTCCTCACCTGCAGTGATTGACAGCAGCAGGAAACAATGGCTCTCACTACTGTCTCTGAGCCAATGCAGAGGGAGAGAGCATCTGCTCTCAGGCATAGCACTGGATCGAGACTGGGCACAGGTGAGTTTAAAGGGGTTGGAGGATGCTGCATGCAGGTTTTTTTTTTTTTTTACCATAATGCAGAGAATGCATTAATGTATAAAACCTTCTGCCTTTAAAACCACTTTGAATAAAATAAATACAAATATTTAAAAAATGTAAAAGCACCCCCCCGCACACACACAAACATACGTCTCACATGCGCATGCAAATAGTGATTGCACCACACATGTAAGGTATTGCTACAAAGGTCGGAGTGAGAGCAATACTTCTAGAGCCATTGGCCACAATTAACTCAAAACTGGTCACTGTAAAGGATTTTAAAACATCACCAATGGACTATTTTAAGTACTGTAGATTGTCACCATTTCCCAGGTGAGCGCAATTTTAAATATTGACATGTGTAGTATCTATTTGACATAACATCATCTTTTATATTTTACCAAAAAGTGTGTATTATATTGTGTTTGTGTGCACTAAAATGGTATTTATTTCTAAAAATGTGCTGCACAAATATCGCACAACATAAAAAAATTATGACAGTTGCCATTTTATACTCCAGGGCCTCTACTTTAAGAAAATAATGTTTTGGGTTCTAAGTAATTTTATAGCAAAAAAATGCTGATGTTAGCATGTATGTGAAAAATGAGAAAATTGTAAGCTGTTAATGACCTCCCAACCACGGCACAATCTGCCTGGAGTTTGCATGTTCTCCCTGTGCCTGCGTCGGTTTCCTCCGGGTACTCCAGTTTCCTTCCGCACTCCAAAGACATGCTGGTAGGTTAATTGGCTCCTGTCTAAATTGTCCCTAGTATGTGTATGTATGAATGTGAGTTAGGGACCTGAGATTGTACGCCCCTTGAGGGTTAGGGACTGATGTGAATGTACAATATATATGTAAAGCGCTGCGTAAATTGATGGCGCTATATAAATACCTGTAATAATAACCTCTAAGTGTGTTGTCCTAATAACATGTAGCCGACAGCTAGCTAACAAAATTGACAGAAGCAGCATTGTGTTTCACTCCAAAACTGAATTTACTTCTGTGAATAGTTCTGTAAAACTGCAATACAATTACATAAACGGAAGTTACAATATGCTCGTAAACATGTCTCTCACAAATGCCCACAATGAACACATTTCTTGCAAACAGCTACCTACAAATCACATTAAATATTTTGAAATGCGATCTAGCTATGTATGTGACTGTAAAAAACACAACAAATGAACTAACAGGCATATGTGTATCAAAGGGAGAATGGAGGAGACCTGGTGTTCATCAGGAAGCTAAAATGGCTGCAGTGGTTTGGAAAAATCTTTATTAACAAGACACTCCCTATTCTTCTTGAAAGGAATAATAAAAACAGGTGCAGTTGCAGTGAATAGATGGCTCCCTTCTTAACACAAAGATGATATACAGAACACAAAGTATGAGAAAAAAGAAAAAAAAAATTTTTTTAATGATCTTCAAAAAGACCATAACATTTCAAACAGCTTTAAAGTTTCTGTTCAGTTTTTGAAACAGTTCCACAATGTTCCCCTCAAAGGGAAGGGTGAAATCTAGTTGGAAATAATCTCCAGGTCAGGATATATGGATAGTTCCCTGCTATTTATGATGAGTTTATGTGGAAGATGAAAGGCCTGAGATCAGATTGACAAATGTGATTGAAGAGTGTAAGTGTATTATGGGTAAAACTATGGACTAATAATGCTTTACTTGTTCAGATTGGGATAATTGGAGAAAAACCAGTTCCAGACTTCACCATTGGTATAGGAGATGTATTTTTCTTTCCAATTGGCACTCAGCATTATATCAAGAGTATCTGTGATGAGGACCTCTTCATGATTTTGGCCTTCAGTACTGGAAATCAGGTGAGATACTCTAATTGTTTCCCCATTTTTTCCTTTTTTTCTGAATTTATTGCATAATGTATGGAAAGGATACACAGAGCCCTCATCTATCATACAAGGTCCTATTTAACTACCCAGATGTGATACAGTATATTAGATATAGAGTCTAGTGCTCCCAACAGCAGTATAATTCATAGAACTCTTCCCTCTGCTCCTGTCCACCTCAGGATTTTGGGTGTTCCAATCTACCTTTGTGTCTCCTTTTACATTCTCTATAGCAGGGGTCTCCAAGCTTTCAAAACAAAGGGCCAGTTTACTGCCCTTCAAATATTAGGAGGTCCCGACTGTGGACACTGGAGTAGAAAATGTCCTGACATCAGTAGGAGTAAACAATGCTTTAGGCTTGGTGGTCAATGGGAGTAAAAAAAATATGGTCTTGGTGTCAGTGGGAGGAATAGTGCCCCATAATTTGTGTCAGTGTGAAAATTAATTCCATATCTCTGGTATAAGTAGGAGGAATAGTGCTTCATTGTTGGTGTCAGTGGGAGGAATAGTGCCCCATAATTTGTGTCAGTGGGAAAATTAGTTCCCTATCTCTGGTGTAAATAGGAGGAATAGTGCCTCATTGTTGGTGTCAGTGGGAGGAATAGTGCCTCATTTTTGGTGTCTGTGGGAGGAATAGTGCCTCATTGTTGGTGTCTGTGGGAGGAATAGTGCCTCATTGTTGGTGTCAGTGGGAGGAATAGTGCCCCATTGTTGGTGTCAGTGGGAGGAATAATTCCTCATTGTTGGTGTCAGTGGGAGGAATAGTGCCCCATTGTTGGTGTCAGTGGGAGGAATAGTTCCTCATTGTTGGTGTCAGTGGGAGGAATAGTTCCTCATTGTTGGTGTCAGTGGGAGGAATAGTGCCTCATTGTTGGTGTCAGTGGGAGGAATAGTTCCACATTGTTGGTGTCAGTGGGAGGAATAGTTTCTCATTGTTGGTGTCAGTGGGAGGAATAGTGCCCCATTGTTGGTGTCAGTGGGAGGAATAGTGCCCCATTGTTGGTGTCAGTGGGAGGAATAGTTCCACATTGTTGGTGTCAGTGGGAGGAATAGTTCCACATTGTTGGTGTCAGTGGGAGGAATAGTTTCTCATTGTTGGTGTCAGTGGGAGGAATAGTGCCTTATCTTTGGTGCCAGTGGAAAGTGCCTCATATCAGTGGAAGGAATAGTGCCCCAAGAGCTGGATAATGGCAAGCAAAGGGCCATATCTTGCCAATGGGGTGTAGTATGGAGACCCATGCTCTATATAATATAAGTAAGCAGTACCCCATCATGGCCAAAGCAAATGTGCGGAACATGTCTGCCCACCTCTCCACTTCAGCCAATCAGAGGAAGCCTTGTATTCATTTATAAAAATACAATGCTTCCTGTGAATTGCTGAGCAGCGTTAGGCCCAACTTGATTATGTTCGAAGAGCAGGATGGGAAGTTCCTGTCTTGATGCCGGAACACAGCATTAAGCTTTAATGTAAGGTTTTGGTTTAAAGTGGTTGTAAAAGCTGAAGGATTTTTCTATGCATGGTAAAAATACTTTCAGTGTACAGTGTCCCCTTCAGCCCCACTCTAATATTTACCCAAGCTGCTCTCCCTGGTCTCTACCTCCTCATTGGCTGAGACACAGTGATTGGGGGGGGTGGGGCCAAGCTGCGCTCTGTGTGTCTTATAGACATACAGAGGTGGCTCAGGAGTGAGCATGCATGAGTGCCCTCAGTGCAGCATCTTTCTCTCGAGGCACTGAGCATGGGGGAGGAGCACTGGTGGGGACCTGGGAAGAGGAGGATCAAGGCTGCTGTGTGCAAAACCATTACACAGAGCAGGTAAGTATGAGATTTTTTGTTGTCACTATAATTTTAGGGGTTAGGCAGAGTGGTAAAATTTTGTAAATATGTGTAGCACCCTCCTAGTCATCTAGGGGGAGCTAGACCTCAATTATTAGCTAGGGGAGACTAAGTAGCAGCCTGGGTGTAATAGCTAGCAGGGGTCAAGCTCTGGTCAGAGCTGAGAGGCTCTGCAGACCAACGCTCTGGAATTTCCCCCTGCCCTAGAACTTTGGTGAAAGGTCTAGAAACAGTGGGTAGATCTGAGGAGTGGCTGATCTGCACTTTTGAGGCAGCCTAGCATCCAACAGGAGGCTTGGCAAGGGGCCAGGACAGCCCCTAAAAGTGATTGAGCCTGCTCAGCTGCAGAAGAGTTCAGGTGTAAGACAGAGAGGAAGATGTGAGGCTGAAGGCAGGAGCCTGGGAAGAAGCCAAGATGGAGAGAGGGGCTCGCCTACAGGCAGTGGAGCTGGAAAGGATGAAAGCTCAGACCCTCATTGGCCCCTGAAGCGAGGACCACCTGTACAGCAGGGAAGGAGCGGCCCAGCTAGAAGACCTGGTAGCAGCCATCAACCTACCAGCAGCATAGGAGAAGGACTGAGTGAGTAACCCTGCACCCCCTGGGCTAGATAGGGGAAGGAGCACTCTGGTGGGAAACCAGATTTGCCACCTACTGTCTAATTTCTTAAAGGGACAGGCATCGGATCCCCTGCTCAAGGATACTCCAGACAGCTGGGTGAGTTTATCTGGGGTCCGTGGTGTTACTACCAGAGATGCTGGCTAGCTCTCCAACAGAGACTGTGTAGACTTGTAAATAATTCCAGGAAGTTGTCCTCAGTTCATCGGTTAATTGGGCATCCCATATACCCCCCACCCCATCCAAATCCCCCTAATAAAATATCAAAAACAAACTCAAGGACTGATTTCTGACTCATGGATGCAAGTTGTAAAAATGTTGTAAAAATGCATGTTGCCTTGTTGTGCAGGATTATAGGGGTGCTCAAATACTCATCAAATCCTAAGGGGGTAGTGCTACACATGTTCACCTTCAATTGAGATGTTTCCCACACAGTAGTTTTTTCAACCACTATATATCCTCAGTCTGATAGCAAGCATCCGTTTAGCCCCTTTCTCTTAGACCAGGTCATCCAGGTTCATCTTGGACCCACCCAAGCCTGTGACTGAACATTGAAGCAGCACAGTGATGAGCTCATCCACATGTCACTCTGATCTCTCCTCTTATCAGCATGCTTCATGTCAGCACATGAACTGATTGGCTTCTTGTGCTGTTTCATCCTCTCACACTCCAGCCTTGCTGTACTGGGACTGCAGGAGGCTGATAGCAGGTCAAATGTAAGTACTTATATGGCTTACATTAAAAAAAAGAAAGAAAACATATAAGGAAGTGTAGTTTATGGACACTAGATTAGTGAAACATATGCTTCCAGCTTGGTATTGTTTTTTCTAAATGTCTTTATTTGGTTTTGGCAGCTGGTGACTCTCGATATGGATGACTATTTCCATGCAACAGCAGACCATATCCTGGCCCAGCTTTTCCTTAAGAAACAGGATGAATTTAAGAAGATTCCAAAATTTGATGAGGACCAAGCCATCAATGTACCATAAACCACTCAATATATCACATGCTTACACTGTATCAATGCACAGAGTTACTGTCAATAAAGGACTTCAAGGACTCCGTTCAACGTGGAGCATCAATATTGCACCAGTGTCTTGTGATATAACCAATGGCACATTGAGCCAAGAACTTTGTGAACAAGGAGTTGAACATTCTGCAGTGTCTGCCGAAGACTCAGAAGCATACCCCTCATAGATACCTCATGGTGGTTTTACCAAATTTTAGGAATGTTACTACTCAACTTGGGATGCTTCCAGAGAAGCAAAAAGCACGCAGAGGTCCTCAAATCCAATTATCCAGCCTTGTCATGTTGTTTTTTTTTTATTTAAAATGTATTTATGTTGTATATATTCTGTTTCGTTATTTTTACATGGTTACATGAGATATAGTGAGGGTCTATACTGAGAGATAAAATATAGAGTATACAAAAATGCAGAAAATATGCAAAACATACAAGTTTCTTACACCACTTAAACCTACTGATAACTAATAGCTCCTATCTAAGGCCCCATGTACACAGGACACTTCTGAACGATGGAAACTGACTGCTGGAAAACATAGGTAAAAAAAGTCTGTTTAGCCGCGTTTGCATAACGAGTTAATGCACGTTTGTGTTTAGAAGTGTTTTTTAAAGATAAGCACAGGAGAACCTCCCAAATGCCCAGAATGCACTGAAAAATCACTATTTCAGACTGTTTCAGACAAAATACAGAGAGTAGAAGCAGAGACAGCAGTATGTGTTGAGATTAGCTTAGGTGTGAGTTGCTCATTAACATTTCTTTTGTTTCCAAGGGTGGGAAAGGTGTCTGGTTGAGGGAGTCATTAAGGTCACCTGGCAGGGGGTCTTCATGAGGAATTTGAGGTGTGAATGGTCATTAAACATATCTTTTGTTTTCAAGGGTGTGAGAGGTCTGAGGTGTGAATTGGTCATTACAATGTGTGACAAGCTTGGTGGAAACATCCTGTGGTACCTTGAAAACGCTTTGCATGCATTTTTCATGATGAAAAAAGGCTCTGGACAGCATCGGGAACTGGAAGAGTTAAAAAAAATTTCCGATGCAAACGCTTATAAACGCGATTTGCCGCATTTACAAGCGTTTTGCGTTTGAAACGCTGGTAAAATCGACCGCTGAACGCAAGTTTTCTGCGTTCAGAAAAACGACTGTAAACTCAAATGCCTGTAAACAACTGTAAACGAAGATGTGTACATGGACACATAGGAAAACATTAAGCTCCAAGGAGCAGGGCCCTCCTATCCCTCTTGTATTGAACTGTATTGTTGCTGTATTGTCTCCCGTTATATTGTAAAGTGCTGAGCAAACTGTTGGCGCGATATAAATCCTGTATAATAATAATAATATTAGGGAGAGTTCAGGGGCTGCTGAAAAAAACGCTGAACATCTCCTAAATGTGAGTTTATCAGCTGCAGTGTACATGAGCCCTTAGATCTTTACCTGAAAGTGATCCACACTAAAGCCCACACATCCACACAATGAAATTATTGCACAAAATGATCATTCTTTTTTTAGGTTTCTTTTGCATGCTAGTCTCATATCGAAAGTGAAGAGGTTACTGAAGTTACAAAAATTCTTGTACAACAGAGTAAAAAGTTGAAAGTGATGTAACCTATTATATTGTATTTGTGTTGTATTTTCAGATGAAAACTGTACTGATTAAAGGAATATTGTACGATCTGGTATCGTACAGGAAACATTTTTGTGATCATCCCTTTGAAAAATTTTGAATAAAAGCTGTGTACTGACAATCAAATTATTGTACGATTGCTTCTAAAGTGGTATTTTTCATAAATGTTTATGATCTGTGTGTACTAGGCTTAAAACCTCAATTAAAATATTATGCACAGTCCAAGCCCCAGTTCCACAATCCCTATCCTTACTTTAATCATCCTTAGGCTTCATGTACACGGGACACTTCTGAACGATGGAAACTGACTGCTGGAAAACGTAGGTTACAAAATGTCTGTTTAGCCGCGTTTGCATACCTCGTTTATGCATGTTTATGAGCATTTGCATTTAGAAGCGTTTTCTAACTATAACCTCAGGAGACCTTCAAATGCCCAGAATTCACTGAAAAATAGTAAAAAATTAACTATTTCAGACATTTTGAGAGAAATAGAGAGCAGAAGCAGAGAGAGCAGTATGTGTTGAGATTAGCTGTTTTTTTTGTGGTGTTTGGATGTGTTCCGGCTCATTTCTGTGCAGAAATTATTGCAGCAGTGTCTAACATATTTTCTTTCATGCGAAAAATCAAAGTATGGTACTGGGTCCATTTTGAGTACCGGGAAAACGCTTTGCATGCATTTTTCATGATGAAAAAAGGCTCTGGACAGCATCTGGAAATGGAAGAGTTAAAAAAAATTTGCAAACACTTCTAAACGCAGTTAGCCGCATTTACAAGTGTTTGGCTTTGAAACGCTGCTAAAATCTACTCCTGAACATAACTGTGACTGTAAACTCAACTGCCTGTAAACGACTGTAAATGACGATGTGTACATGGACACATAGGAAAACATTAGGGAGAGTTCAGGGGCTGCTGAAAAAAATGCAGAAAAGCTCCTAAACGTGAGTTTATCAGCTGCAGTATACAGTTGCAAGAAAAAGTATGTGAACCCCTTGGGATTACTTGGAGTTTTGCATGAATTGGGCATAAAATGTGCTCTGAACGTCATCTAAGTCACAACAATAGAAGAACACAGTCTGCTGCACATAATACTACACAAACATTAGATGTTGCCATGGTTTAATTGAACATAACATGTAAACATTCACAGTGCAGGGAGGAAAAAGTATGTGAGGCCCTAGCTTAATGACTTAATGTATGTATGGACAAAACGTTTATTTTTTTAGATGTTGTAAGGAAAAAATTAGAACTCTATCGGATATTACTGCTATCTGGTGCTAGAAACATTTCCCCGCACTGCAAGCACTGTTTGGATGTTCTGACAGCCACAGGTGCTGGCCATCAGAATGCAATAGCTGGTAGGTGGGTTTGTCCATCTTTACACCCCAGTCACATCGGGTGCGAATTGGCATGCGATTTGCATGCCATGCGACTTGCAAATCGTATGCAAAGTCTCACCCTATTGTCCGCCATTAGAGCGGTCATATAGGTGCAGTTCCGATTTGGTCAAAGCCGCACCGATTTCTAAAGTAGTACATGCACTACTTTTGTTGCAATTTGCATAGTCATCTGTGTCAGATGTCTTGCAAATCGCACCTCAATTAGGCAAGTTAACCGATTTTGAAATCGTGCAACTTCACTGTAAGTCACACGATTTCAAAATCGTCTTTGATGTGACCCGGGGTGTTAGGCTACTTTCACTCTGAGGAGTTTTTGAAGCATTTTTGTGTTAAAAAAGGCATCTAAAAAGCTCAAGAAAAATGCTTCCCTATGTATGTGAATGTATATCCATGTGTGTTTTCACACTGAGGCGTTGTGCTCGTGTAAAAACTCCTGCTTGCAGCATCTTTGGGGCACATGTGGTGAGTTAAAAAAATGCCCCAGAAACACCTCTTCCCATTGAAATCAATGGAAAATGCCTTAAAAACGCTTGCAAAGCGCCTGAAAAATGCCTCTGGGAAGGGTTTTTGGTGAAGTTTTTAATTCACGTGTCTTTTAAAAACGCTCAGAAATCGCTGTAAAAATGCCTATGCATTTTTGCTGTGTTTTTGCTTTGGATCATTGTGAAAGTAGCCTAAGGGTAGATTTAGACATATTAAGATTGCTTTTCAGAGGCGATTGACAGGTGGTGAGGGGATGAAGTGATGCATCCTCACTGTCTGATTTAACATCATTGTCACATACCTTGTTTGGAGGCTGAAGTGACAAGAGGGCTTCCCCTTAAGGCTTTGGTCCGAGTTCCCCTGAATGTATAAGAGGGGCACAGGGCACAAAGAAGCATGGGTGCCGGTAATCAGGTAGCAGGCAGTGGTGGCCTCTGGACAGCAGTCAGCAGCAGTGCAGGTACACCAGAAGAGAACCAAGAAGGTCATCTGGGAACTGGACCTTAGAAGCTTGGCAAAGAAGCTGCAAAGACACCCAGTCAGAGGTAGATGCTGGTACCTGTTGGGATCAAGGACATGGTCAGATGGCAAGCGAGGGTCGAGTCATACACGAAGAGTAGGAGAAACATAGTCAGGCAGCAGGCCGTGCTGAAAAGTTTGCATACCCTGGCAGAAATTTTGGCATTCAATCACTTACTAGGAAGCCGCTGGATCGTTTTGCCAGCTGACCATAGAGCTGATTGGAGACCAGAATGGCTCCAATCATCTCTATGGTCTAAGAAACCAGAAGCAACTATAGCAATTCCCTGTGATAAGAATAAAAGTGATTAAAAAAAAAACGAAAGGGACAATGTAAAAGTAAAAGAAGCAAAGTAAATGATAAAAAAAATTCACCCAACAGAGGCGCATGCGTGGAGCTCTCTAAAATGGCCGCCTAAGCCTAGAGCTCCATCCCAGGCCAGCCGACTCTACTCAGCACCATAGATGGCCACCTGTACTATTGGTATCCTATTACACCCCCAATGTCGGTCAACCTGCCTTCTTTTCAGACATGTTCCATACCCTTACCTCGCATTTGGAGGGCACGGTGGTTTTCAGGGGGAACTCCAATATCAAACTATAGATCTTAGTTTGAACAAGTCCAGAACTACAGCGGCGCATCTTCGTCCCTAAAAAGATTATAGCCATTGCTAAAATGATTAACTCTTTGTAACTGGTGGACATTTGGAGGAAAACTCACCCCACGGGGAGAGATTATACACATTACTTGGGCCCGCATGCTACTTATGCTCGAATAGATCACGTATTTGTATCAAGCACTAGCGATCCTGGGGTTATTAAGGCCCATATTAGGGAAACAGCATTGTCCGATCACTCTATGGTCTGTGTAGTCTTCTCGCAATCTCAAGGGAGGCCGGGTCCCTTTCGTTGGCAATTAAATGATAATATGTATAGAAATAGATACTGGCTTGTGTGAATACTTTTAACCAAATGGCACAGCTGATGCTTCAGCAGTCACATTATGGGCGGCTCACAAAGCTACGATGAGGGGGAAGTTTTTATAAATTTCCTCTTGGGTCAAATGGGAACGTCGCATAGACATAGAGAGATTGGACGCCGAATTACAGTCGCTTAGAAAAATTCATAAATGCAAACCCATTAGGGACACCCTTGCCAAACTGGAATCTACTAGGCTGGCAGTGAACCTAGCACTGATGATTAGGGCTGAGAAGGACTTGAGGTGGACTAACACTCATTTCTAATGCCAATGGGATAGAATTGGCTTGATGTTGGCTGCTAAGCTAATGCTTAAGGCTCGATCCCATACATTCTCCCCCAAAAAATCTGTCCTGTGGGGATATACTCAAAATCCGCAAAAAATAATGGATGAATTTCATGCCTTTTACTCTACGCTATATCAGTCATTTCTTCGCTGTATTATAAAAAATTTGCTCCCACCCTATCACCATATTAGCTATTTTCTTTCATTCCCTACGGGACGGGGAACCTCTAGATCCCTGCCTGAACATGGCCTATATTACCGTAGTCCCAAAACCAGCTAAGGATCTCAGATATGTTAGTAACTATTCACTGATCAATAATGATTTGAAACTTTTGACTAAAATCTTAGCTGATCGCATATCCTTTTATTAGCGCTTATATACATAAATATCAGGTAGGTTTCATACCAGGAAGACAGGGATTAGGCTAGATCCGTAGAGCGATTAATGCTGTGTCCAGGGGCGGACTGACCATTTGGAAACTTTGGCACTGCCCCCCCATGAGATGCCCCTGGTACCTTTTTTTATAGGCTTTTTTGAGTTTTATAGGCTTTTTTGAGTTTGGGCAAGGACACGGGCTCCATGATCCCCTATTGCCCAGGGCTTTTTTGAGTTTCATAGGCTTTTTTGAGTTTGGGCAAGGACACGGCCCCATGATCCCCTATTGCCCGGGGACCCCATGAGTTGTCAGTCCGCCCCTGGTTGTGTCCCTGCTGCGCTTTATACTATCTACAGACTTATAGAAGGCCTTTGACACGGTGTCTTGGCCTTATCTTTAGATAAGGTCTTAGAGGTCTGGGGGTTTGGTCCATGTTTTTTACGCATACTACAGGCCCTTTATTCTTCCCCTCAAGGTCAGTACTCCCAGTTGATCCAGATTGTCCGGGGGAACTCAGCAAGGGTGTCCTTTATCCACCCTAATTTTTGCATGGCAATTGAGACCCTTGAGGTAGCAATTCGGACTGATCCCGATATACATGGGGTAGACTGCGGTCCAGAAGAACGCAAGTACGCGCTGTTCATGGATGACCTTTTGATGTTTTGACCTCCCTGTTAACCTCTTTTTCCAAGGTGGTCCTCCTATTACGGGATTTTGAGAGGGTGTTGGGTTCGGAGGTTGATATGACTAAGTCATTAGCTCTGAATGTCTCTGTTCCAGCAGGATTGATTACTCTACTAAAGGATTAATTTCCCTTTGAGTGGAGTGACTCCCACATTCCGTATTTGGGGGTGCAGCTTACAGCTACTGTGGAATCCCTTTATAAATTCAATTATTCACCACTTCTTTGCAAACTTGAGGCAGATTTACAGAAGTGGTTGACGCATAATTTTTCCTGGCTGCGCAGACTACATTCAGTTAAATTGACCTTGCTCCCACAGCTTCTATATAACTTTAGGTCTTTCCCCATTCCTGTCCCACGATTGGTGTTGGAGAAATTTCAATCTTCAGCAATTAGGTTTGTTTGGGGCAACAAGAGAATAAAAACATATTATGTTGCAAGTTTAGATGCAAATAGTGCATAAAGAACTGCCCCGTGTTACATTGAAAGCGTTGAAATATGCAATTGATGGAAAATTAATTAGAAGCAAACAGGGGCGGACTGACAACTCATGGGGCCCCCGGGCAATAGGGGATCATGGGGCCCCTGTGTCCTTGCCCAAAATCAAAAAAGCCTATGAAAAAGGTACCAGGGGCATCTCATGGGGCCCCCTACTGACCCCGGGCCCTCGGCATTGCATGAGTTTCTAAATGGTCAGTCTGCCCCTGGAAGCAAACTTTTGCTATGAAAAAATTAATTACAATTAGCCCTTCTGTTGACAGAGACATTTTTGCATTTTTTTTACACGTTAGACCAAACATTTTAGGCCTGAAGACTAGTTAAAACCTCCAAACATTATGTTTTATAAAAGCAGGGACCCTGGAAAATAAAATAGCAGTAGTTGCAAATTTTGCATGTCATTTGATCAGTACCAGGACAAGGTCAACCAGTGTTCAGGGAGAAAATAGGAAATTGCATCCTGCTCCTCCCTGGAATCCCACACCCCCTTGACTCGATCCCTGTTGGAGGGACATAGCCAATAGTAGCAAGAGCCAAAATCTTTGTAATATCTGTTAAATAGTACCAGTGAAAATTTTAAAATCTGTACACAAATATTGGGTTAAGAGTGGCAAACTCTCCTCCTGCCTAATCCCACCTTCCCCAGCTAGTTATGCAGTCCTGCGAAGAGCAGCTGCTTCTCCTCCACTTATGCACACGGAAGCTGGCATAGGAAGCCCCATCTGTGTTTACAAGTGACAGCAGCAAGTACTCCATATGATAAAAACCCCTGCTGACAGGAGTAACACTGCAGTTACTCCTGTCAGTAAGAGGCAGGTAGCTACTGGAGCTCCCACTATGCCTCCCAAGTCTCCAAATAAAGCCCCTTCTGCATCCCCACTCCCTGCTTATGATATTATCAAAACTTTTTATTAAATGCATATTTTTTAGTAAAAAATACACTAGCATTAAAATAGTTGTACAGGTAGGAGATTTGTAAAGATAAAAAACCTTCTATGCACAGGATTCAACCCAGAAACAAAATTTACAATACCACAGGACAGCAAGACACTCTCCTCCAACTTCCACTGAGAAAGCTCTCCAGGCCAAAATCCCAGACCGGGCTTGAAACAGGCCCCCCCAGCTATGCCATAGCAAGGATCTCAGTGATCCTCAAACAGCATTTCAGCAAACTGCCCTTAGGGTAAGAGGCCCCTAGGCAGGAGGTTCCTCCTGTATGACTTCACCCAGGATCAACTCAACTTCTGTTTCAGCCCCTCATCCTATTTATGGGCTCTCCAGCCACCTACTGGGCACACCTCCCCAGGTATTTGCTGGAGTTCCATAAATATTCAGACTGCTCTTCCTCCCACTGTGATTCCAGAACTCTCTAGACTATCAGATCAGCAGCCTGTGAAATACTGAGCAGGCTAAAGTAATCAACTGTTCCACTGGCTACAGAGGAGCCAAACTAAGTTTACATAGCACCCCAAGCCTTATTTAGGAGGGTGCTATACATATATCACAAAAAGAGTAGAACATTTAGAGTCATGATGTGCTTATATACATCACACAAATGTTGCACATAGATATTCATCCAACACATTTCCTGGATCAAAGTCCATATTTTCAAGGACACATATGCAGTTCAGATGATAGGATACATATTGAAAACAAAAACAATAGACAATTATGTCAATCACAATTGTGTATATAATATAGTCTATCTTACATTCATTTTACACAATTTTGTTTTACAGACCTCATCAGCTTGACTGTGCTGTTCCCATTAATAGAGAACCAGTAAAACAGTTGACATAAAAACATACCCAAACTTAGGTCTCCTGTTCCTGGAGTGTAGTGTCAGAACTGGGAAGCGACTACGGGAGAGAGAGGAGGATGCAAACTGTAAAAATAACCCCCCCAAAATAGCCATGGAATACATGAACTGAAGAAGTTCTATCCAACACCACCAGTTAATGTTCAGTATGCCCTTCAAAATTCACACTTTGCTCAAGGATATGATGTGGAGGGTTATTGGGTCTCAGCCAGTGGCCATCACCCCTACCATTGCTGTGTCCAATGAGAGAGCAGGGCATGCTGGCATCGTACTACTACTATCTCCTGCCAAACAGTCACGTCACTCACCCACTGACACCATTATACATGTACCAGAAATTAAGCTGAGCACTTCAAGCAGCACAAAAACACTTCTTCCTAATGTTAATGCACTCAAGTCCCACCTCCCAACAATGGGATCTACATAAGCCAGGTTATGATGCAAGAAGATGCAAAAGGTCAGCGGAAAAGGAGTCTTTTGAGGCTAGGATATGGAAAAGGGGGCAAATGGAATCAGTCCCAAATACATTGGCCTATATAAATTTGGGGAAAGGATATTCATGTTGAAAAGTCTTACGTTAGCCATGCAAAGCTAGAAAATATATTGATTCCATTATCCATCCTAAACAATGTGGATAGAGGAGTCCCCATGGCCAGATATTGTATTTAAGCAGCCAAGCAACCTGTGACTGCCTAAATACTCACTGATCGGTGCAGACAGGGTGAAATTCAAGCCCCCTATAACCATCTTCACATTAATATCTAAATTACCTGAAATTCCATTTGGAAGGACACAATCTTTAAAAGATTCCTAGATAAGAACCTGCAATGAAACCAAGGCACAGACAGTATGTACCCTCTACTAAAGGAATGTTTAAATTTGGAACATGAAATCAATGTAGCTATACAATATCATCACACAGATTAGCCAACGGAGAATTATTCATTCCAAAATATTTTAATTGCTCTACATTGGGGGTGGTTTATCTGATGAACTTTCAATGCATAGCTTTTTATGAAGGGAAGTCAAAATTTATGACCATACTAATTAGAAATGGAGATTTACCTTTTCCATGCACACATCATTTTGCAATGAATCATGGATATAAGCCTTCCAAGGCCAAATACTTGGCCTTGGATCATATCCTAATGCCAAAAATAGGTGTAGATAAACTTGATAAGTTAATAAACGTTTATTGAAATCTGATTGTAAATGAATATACAGAAATAAGGCTACTATATTCTCAGGACTTAATCTTTTTTTCTACTTTTGTAATGTATATTCCAAGGATTTATGTTTTTTTTTAATTCATATTGTGTTCTGTAAAAAATTATATGACATGGTGAGTAAAGAAGATGTATATTTAATTATGTATATGTTTTATTTTACTATGTTACCTCCCTGTTGTAGGTGAGGTGCCTCACTGGGAGGTAATGTGAGGGATGAGCACTTGACATAAATGTCCTTTCCCCTGTTTTGCAGAGGCCCATATATTTGGACCAGATTCTACTTGCCTTTTTTTAAATATATTTCCTTCAATGGGCTACTGTTCCATTTGATTTCTGCTCTTCATAACCTGGCTTGTGGATCCCATTGGTGGAAGGAGGGACTTGGGAGCATCAGCATTAGGAGGAAGTGTTTTGTGTTTCACACCCCAGCTGAATTTTCTGCCTGTGCCCCTCATTTCATGACGTTGGTGGACACATGAAGTGACTTTGGTGGGAGATAAGAGGACCAGGGCACCAGTATGCCCTTCTCTCTCTACCTGGATGCAGCAGTAGTTGGGGTGGTGGTCTCTGACTGGGATCACATTGTCTAATGGTCACTTCACACCCTTGTGCTAAATCTGAGTTTTGAAGAGGCGTATAGTACATTAGCATGTGATGGAGGATATAACATATTTAGGGGTTTATATATTCCATGGCTGTTTCTTTGAGGGTTATACATCCAACTAAAACCCTTATCTCTTTCCTGCTGTCAATTCCCAGTTCTGGAACTACACTCCAGAAACAACAAACTTAAATTTAGTTTTTTTATGATAAATGTTTTATGGTTCTTTATAAATGTGAACAGCGGCATCATGAGGTCTGTATACAATATTGTATAAAATAAATGTAAGATAAACTATTTTAAGAGTTGGGCTATATTAGGCAGCAAGTAAACATGTTGTCCTTGAAGTTGATGTGCTGGTAACAGAAACAATGGGCATTGTTGTTTGTTGTGTATGGGGCTGCGTAGCCACAGGCTGGTCAGGGTGCCCATGCTCACCTGTATCCATAGTTGAAAGCACCTACAATGGGCACATGCGCATCAGAACTGGAACACAGAGCAATGGAAGAAGGTGGCCTGGTCTGAAAAATCATGTTTTCTTTTAGCATGTGCACTTCTTACCTGGAAAAGAGATGGCAGTAGGATGCACTATGGGAAGAAGGCAAGATGGCGGATGCAGTGTCATGCTTTGGCCAATGTTCTGCTGGGAAACCTTGGGCCCTGCTATTCATGTGCATGTTACTTGACATGTACCACCTACCTAAACATTGTTGGTGACCAGGTACACCCCTTCATGGAAACAGTATTCCCTGATGGTAGTGGCCTCTTCCAACAGGATAAAACACCCTGCCACACTGAAAAATGGTTCAAGAATGGTTTGAACACAACAATGAGTTTGAGGTGTTGACCTGGCCTCCAATATCTCCAGATCTCAGTCCAATTAAGCATCTGTGGAATGTGCTAGAAATACAAGTCTGATCCATGGAGGCATTATCTCACAACTTACATGACTTAAAGGATTATGCTACTGATGGCTTGGTACCTTTGATCCTGTTAATTTTACAGAAGGCTAAATGATCCACTCGTGAAGTAGGCTCAGTTGTCCACATCATAAATATGTGCATGACGTTGTTGTTGAATGGAGATATTTAATAAAGCAGTTGTGCATTAATTATGATGCAATTTGCATGCAAAATTTGGAATCCTTGGCTCTGTTTTGAAACTATAGCGACAGATTAAGTTCAGATTGTGCAGCCACATAGTGACTGCCTATTTTCTGTAGCAACTACAAGCACCTCTTTTGAGAGTTAAGGTCACCTCACTTTTGTTACAACTAAGTGCTAAAGAGCATTTTCAGCTTTGGTTCACACTGATGCGATACGGAATTTGCAGCGTTTTCTGTGCGTATTCCGCACCGCATCAAAATTGCACCCCATTCATGTGAACAGCTGCGGGTGTGTATGTTAACACCCTGAAAGTGGTCCACAAAATGCAGTGCGATGTGCAGAATTGGATCGCATAGGTGTGAATACCCTTGCTATACAATTCTAGTGCGGACCAAAAAAATAGGTCCTGCACCTTCTTGATGCAGTGCGCTTAGAGCCATGCAAAATGTATGGCTTGAATCGCACCGCACACAAATCGCATGTTATTTGCACAGGAATGCAGTGCGGTTCCTGTGCGAATCACATGCGATATACCGCACCACATACAGTATATGTGAACCCAAGCTCAAACTGGGAAAAATATATCTATTCAATCTGTGTGTAATAAACGTGTTCCTAACTTCATTACAAAATATAAGATGCGGCATATCAGCAACTGCAAATGTTAAGACAGTATTGATAAATGTCCCCTATGTATTGCCAAAACTTCGGTTTAGGTTTGCATAGAGTAGGGGGTTGTTATAACTCTTGTCAGTTAATTTTTGGTGTTTGGGTCTGGTTGGGAAGATTTCCATTTTCCTGTTCTGGAGACACAACAGAAAGTGAGAGGAAATTTTTCCATAGTGAGAGTGTTTGTCTTCTAAGGTTACTCAGCGGTATAAACAAGGAAAAATAAAAATCTCTGTAGTGTATTAATGTACAATACAGCAATACAAGACATACAAGGTATCACAAAATATGCTGGATACAAAGAATAACAAACAAACAGAGGGCGCACTGGCCTAGTGATTTATCATAAAACATTTTATTGGAAGAATAAAAAGTAAGTATTGTACTTACAACAGGCAAACAGGTCAAAGGCACATCACACTAAACAGCAGTGTCCAATCCACATTGCATATAAGTCCAAAAAAAAAATCCTGGACTTCCAACAGGCTAACACATTTCAAGGTCTCAACCTCTTCCTCAGAGGCACCAATCACAAAATATGCATACAATATACACATGCACAAGCTATCTAACCTCCCTAGCAAATGAGAAACCTATGCAATAGGAAGAAGGATACACTAAACAGTTACTTAAAGTAATACTAAACAAGCACTGTTTATATTATCCCTCCTCTTTCTATATGTGGATGATGGCATGGCAATTATTTTAATTAGAAAAACTTCTAAGTATGCTTTTTCTGAATCAATACAGTATACAGCTGTCATGTGACCTGGCTCTTTCCGAGCTTGTCTGCAGGGAAACAATGGCAGGCAGAGCTTCTAGTCCTCTGCTGCTGGTCACAGGTTAACAAAAAAAACAACCTTTGAAATACAGAGTCAAAAGAGACATAAACGACTGGTTTAAATCATCATACAAATATATATTTAAAATGAAATATTTATTATTTTTTATTTATTTGATAATAACATGGTGTGGGTGGATTTCCACCAGTCACAGGCTGTATCACGCCCCTCCAGCCTGTGTCTTAGAATAACAGGGGTGAAGCCTTCATCAATCAAGATGTAATATCCCACCACTATTCTGTTTAGCTTGTTTAGTGGGCATGGAGGAGGAGGGAGGGAAAGGGCTATCATTGTGTATACGCCCATGTGTGACTCTATAGTCACAGGGGGTGTTCAGATGTGATCAGGGAAGGAATGCTGAGGGTAGAAATACACTAAAAACTGAGTATGTGCACCAGCTGCCTACACTGCTCTGCAAAATCCCCATTGAGGACATAGACAGAAGGGGGAGATCAACCAGGTTACTTGCAGAATACAGAAAATAGTTCCCATAGTGAATGCGTGAGTATGAGCAGCATGTAACACGACATTTACTGATAGTTTTTTAATAACACTTTAACTTGGGTTCTTCCTGGTGATATGGAGTCTTCTTCCTGCTACCCAGAATCACTTCTAAAACAGCTCCTTACTTCTCTCAGTCCTCCAAAACTTCTCTTTGCCTTCAACACATAGTTGAGTTCAAGTCCTTTTTCCAGCCCCTGACTTCCTGCCAACATCACTTCCTGTTCTATGAACCAAACAAGCTCATTAGCATATGAATAGGGGAAGCCCAGCTTCTAAAAACAATACATGATAAACAAAATGTATCATACTTTAAAAATCATTAAAAGAGCCATAGCAATACTGAGAGCAATTACCAATTTATTTACCAAATAATTGCCACCAAAGGCAGACCTTTCTTAGACGCATCTTGGTTGTGACATTGTCGAAAGTGATATGACACATGATGGTATCTGTACCCTCTATTGATGTTATATACATGCTCCTTAATGCGTTCTTTTAGTGCCCTTTTAGTTCTACCAATGTACATCAGATTACATGGGCACATCAACGCATAAATTACTCCCTTCCTTTCACAGGAAATAAACTGTTTAATTTTGTATTCCTTATCATTGTATGTGTTAGAAAATGCAAATCTACGTCTGGGGTTATTTACAACTCTCTTACACCCATAGCACCTCCCGCATGCATATAAAAAAGCACCCAATTTAAGAGATACACTGGTAAAAAATGTATTGGAACCATTGAAAATTAATTAAAATTAAAATTAATTTTTCAAGGTAAAGGGTTCTATGCATGCGGGAGGTGCTATGGGTGTAAGAGAGTTGTAAATAACCCCAGACGTAGATTTGCATTTTCTAACACATACAATGATAAGGAATACAAAATTAAACAGTTTATTTCCTGTGAAAGGAAGGGAGTAATTTATTAAATAATTATAATAGAAGAGCATATAATTCATATTATGGTTAAAAGAATAAAATAATCATAGTAAAAATATAAATGGAGGAGTAGGTTTTATTAAATGATTTATTGATATGATATCTGTAATGAGGAAAATAATAAATAAAGATAGAATAAAGTATTGGATACAGTATGGGTAATATAGTGGTCCCCACATATTATTGTGTGTTTTATATATATAAAGTAGGCTTGTTTTTATTTTTACGGTATTTTTTAATTATTTATATATATATGTTATAACATGGGTATATATATATATATTTTTATTGTGTATATTTCAATTGTTAATAAATAAAATGGTATAGATATATTTTAATAAAATCATGTATGTAATAGATATATAAATTATTTTTTATTAATGATTAAGTTGTAAATGTGCTAAGATCCTGCAGGCTTGTAAATAGTGACAATGCAGTCAGAAATAGCATTAGGAACGAAGTTGAGTATATTGTATGGAACTGATGATATGTGTATACATATCAGAAAGGGATTAGCATATATAGACCCCAGGAAAATGGCCGCGCGCATGCGGTCTACAAGAAAATGGCGCCGACTGCCTATATAAATAGAGCAGAGCGGAGTGACGTCCAATTGTTTTCCCCCTGATGAAGCCACGTGACATTGTGGCGTAATGCGTAGGGGAGGGGCTCTGACGTCACGACGCCGCGGTGGACGAGCGGCATTTACAAGCAAAGGATCTGGGCACAGCTCTGTTGGATACAGCTCTGTGGGAGACAGCACAATGTGAGTGGCAACTTATTCATATTAAAATATTTAACCTCACAAAGGATAAGGCACTATTGTGGCTCTTTCTTACATGGTTACCCAATTTACTGGGAGGAGGAAATACTACTTATAACCACCCCTACTATACATTGAGGCTCAGTGTGGAAGGAGGAAAAAGGGAGACCTCTGGTGGCAGGAAAAAGGCAATATAGATCCATGGCATGGATGGATATATATACATAATATGAAGATTACTACCCAGTCCTGATAGGACAAAAAGCGCTGTTAGCCACTGTGTTTGGCTAAATAAGGAGGTGAGCGCACATCTATCTATAGAGCACGGGGAGTGTGGCACAGCACTGAATTTGTCACTGAATAAATTTAAAGTATAAAGAGGACTATTTTTTAGTATTGAATCAGTATTTATTTTGTTGAGCACTGTATGTTGCACTGATTTGAAGCACAAAAGTTTTTTTCATATCACTATTCATATGATCATTTGTATATATGGAGCGCGGCACCTGTATATGTATCTGAAGATATATATACATATTTTGTTATATATTAGAGGGATAGTATGGCTTCTAGAAAAGGAGGAGGGTGGAAAGATTGGGGATAGCCAACACTTGATACATACCTTTCGCAACTGCACATACTCATATTATCCCCAGTAGAACCAGAAGATCACCGCTGTGGGGGTATCCAGGGGCAGAGAACTTCAATTTTCAATCTATCACCAGCACAGAAGACACTCTTTTTTCATGGCAAGTACTGTCTCTGGTGCTGTTTTGTTTTTTGAACTTCAGCTTAAAAAAGGTTTTGGCTTAACATACACTTTTAATTGTCTCTTTATTCATTAAAAGCAAACTGTTCAATGGCACAACACATCTACTTTTAAAAAAGAAATACATTTCTTTAGGTCTGTTTATAGTGGTGTCATAATTGGTATCTTCCCTGAATTTCTAAAATGTATTGTATCCTAAAAAAGAGACTTCTTGAGTTCAGGCATAGTCACTAAACATAGAAATTAAAGCCTTTTTCTTCTTGTCCAGCCAAGATCTCCAGAAATATCAAACAGACAATCTTATCAGTTCTCTTGCTTTATTCACAAACTATGTCCTGCTGCTTGCCCAATCCCAAAGACCTTACATACCCTGTATGCAGAGGGGCATTGCAGCACCCACCAGTGTACCTTAGCTGGCACTCTAGGGTGGAGTGGTCTGCTGTCCGATAGTACCCACATAATTGTGGTGGTGGCATGATCCAGCCAGTAGTAGAACAGCTTACAAAATGGAGCAGATACAAAGATAAGTAAACACTGAACTCCAATGCCGAGGGGGCTTTCTCAATCCTAGTGACACAAATGAAAGGACAGTGTTCCACCTAGCAGCTAAAATGATGGGGCACTATTCCTTCTCCCACTTACACCAACAATGTGGCATTATTCCTCCTTACCACTAATACCAATGATGGGGTACTATTCCTCCCACTGATATAAATGGATCAGTACTGTTACACTTACCAAAGGTTGGGACATTTTTTCTCTCATTGACTTCAACAATGTTGCATTATTTCTCCCACTGACACAAACAATTCTTCCTAATTAAACTAATGATGGGGCACAGTTGGGGCATGTCCAAGATGGCACAGGGAACAGAGGTGTAGTATAGAAGCTCTGCTGTCTGGTCTCATTTATCCATTACAAAGGAGAAGGGGACCTGATACCACTCTTAGCTGCTTGGATGGCCAAAACAGATTGCATACAATTGGATCTTGGACTGATCTGGAGGCACCTGGATGACTAGGGAGGGTATAACTGATGTGGAGAAGCGGGTCTCCACTCTGGAAGATAGACAACAAGAACCATACAGCAGATCTTCATACTTTTAAAATTAAAGTCAGAACCTGGTGACTCAGGCAGAGGATGCTGAAAATTGGAAGGGGTTTGGATCTGGTGACTTTTACTGAGACCCTGCTCAAACCACTCCTGCCATGGGCCTAATTCTACTACTCAACTTTTGGGGTTGAGACCTGGTCCTTTGAGAATCCTGCAATTAAAGTGACCTACAGTTTGAAAAACTTCTCATTTTTCTGGATTACTCTGTGGAGACAAAACGCCAGAGGAAGTCAACTGACATCATTAGTGCAAAGCTGTGCAAAAGGGCCTGAAGTGTAGTATACTCTTTCCAGCCAAGCTGAGGGCCCAGGATGGTTAACAAGTGTGTTTTTTTTTACTTTACCTGAGGAAGCTGCCAAATAGCTGAACACTATATGCAAGTACAGTTGTGTTCAAAATAATAGCAGTGTGTTCAAAAAAGTGAATAAAGCTCAAACTCCTTCTAATAGCTTTTATTTCCATCCACACAAATGCATTGGGAACACGACACATTCTATTCCAAATCAAAACATGAAGAAAAATATACCAAATTTGTGTTGTTCCTCTAAAAAAATTGAAGAAAAGTGAATATTAGACGGTTCAAAAAAATAGCAGTGTTTGTATTCTTCTTTACAAACTCAAACATTCACTATATAAACTGAAAAATGTTTGAAGATTTTGCTTTCCTTTGAATCACTTCATGAATATTTGGTTGTAGTCGCACTGTTTCTGAGAACTGCTGTACATCTGTGTTGCATGGAGTCACCCAACTTCTGGCCCCTGTGAACAGGTATTCCAGCCCAGGATGATTGGACTACATTCCACAGTTCTTCTCTATTTCTTGGTTTTGCCTCAGAAACTGCATTTTTGATGTCACCCCACAAGTTTTCTATTGGATTAAGATCCGGGGATTGGGCTGGCCACTCCATAACGTCAATCTTGTTGGTCGGGAACCAAGATGTTGCACGTTTACTGGTGTGTTTGGGGTCGTTGTCTTGTTGGAACACCCATTTCAAGGGCATTTCAAGGGCAGAGGAAGGCAGAAAACCCCAATAAAGATTGATCCAATTTACTCCAGTAGGGGAAAAAACTGATCCCTGAAGAGGCAATCGGATATTCCCTGGTTCAAATTTACCCATAAATATTAGTATCCAGTTATATTATGTGCATTTACAAAAGAATCCAGGACTTTTTTAAAACAATCTACGGCGCTAGCCAGAACCAGCTCTTGAGGGAACTTATTCCACATTTTTTCCACCGCTCTTATGTTGAAGAAGCCTTTCCATATTTGGAGATGAAATATTTTTTCCTCCAGACGTAAAGAGTGCCCTCTTGTCCTCTGTGGTGACCTTAAAGTGAATAACTCTACACCGAGTTTACTATATGACCCACTGATGTATTTATACATGGAGATCATATCTCCCCTTATGTACTATACATGGAGATCATATCCCCCCTTATGTATTATACATGGAGATCATATACCCCCCTTATGTATTATACATGGAGATCATATCCCCCCTTATGTATTATACATGGTGATCATATCCCCCTTATGTATTTATACATGGAGATCATATCCCCCTTATGTATTATACATGGAGATCATATCCCCCCTTATGTATTATACATGGAGATCATATCCCCCCTTATGTATTATACATGGAGATCATATCCCCCCTTATGTATTATACATGGAGATCATATCCCCCCTTATGTATTATACATGGAGATCATATCCCCCCTTATGTATTATACATGGAGATCATATCCCCCCTTATGTATTATACATAGAGATCATATCCCCCCTTATGTATTATACATGGAGATCATATCCCCCCTTATGTATTATACATGGTGATCATATCCCCCTTATGTATTATACATGGAGATCATATTCCCCCTTATGTATTATACATGGAAATCATATCCCCCCTTATGTATTATACATGGAGATCATATCCCCCCTTATGTATTATACATGGAGATCATATCCCCCCTTATGTATTATACATGGTGATCATATCCCCCTTATGTATTATACATGGTGATCATATCCCCCTTATGTATTATACATGGAGATCATATCCCCCTTATGTATTATACATGGAGATCATATCCCCCCTTATGTATTATACATGGAGATCATATCCCCCCTTATGTATTATACATGGTGATCATATCCCCCCTTATGTATTATACATGGAGATCATATCCCCCTTTAATCTGCTCTTATCATGAGAGAATAAATTCAGTTCCTCTAATCTTTCCTCATAGCTGATCTCCTCCATGCCTCTTATCAGTTTGGTTGCTCTTCTCTGCACTTTCTCCAGTTCCCCAATGTTCTTTTTGTGAATTGGTGCACAAAACTAAACTGCGTATGCCAGATGAGGTCTTACTAATGATTTGTACAGGGGCAAAATCATACCTCTCAACTTTTTGAGATAGGAATGAGGGATACATATTAGCAAAAGTATGTAGGCATAGGACACACCCCTGCCACGCCCCCTTAAAGAAGAATTATACAAAAAAATTAGTTAAACCCAAATCAGTTATCCAAACCACCACTATTCCTTTATACTGGCTTTTGAAATTTACAAATGCACCATTTTATAAACTGGATGAAAGGTTTAGCACTGGGAAACACTTTTCTTTAAAGATAAATAGTGCATTTTATATAAAACTATATACAGTAGATCAGAAAAAAATGAGAGACACATGAAGAGGAAAGAGGGACAGATGGACTTGGTTCCTAATCAGGGACAGTCCCTTGAAATGAGGTACAGTGCCTCAAAATCAGGAGCAGTTGGGAACTATAGTAAATGATATCTCTCTCTCTGGAGTCTGTACCTCTCTTAATACAAGAGAGGATTTTGCTCACTTTAGAACCCGCAGCTTGGCATTGCATGTCATTATTAAGCTTGTGATCTACCAGAACCCCCCGATCCTTCTCCACCATTGATTCCCCCAGCTGTACCTCCCCCCCAGTATGTCAGATACATGCATATTCACAAATTCCACATGCAAGCAACCATCAAGTGTGAGCCTGGCCTACTACATGGCCTATTCTGTAATGATCAGGGGCGGACTGACAACTCATGGGGCCCCCGGGCAATAGGGGATCATGGGGCGCCTGTGTCCTTGCCCAAACTCAAAAAAGCCTATGAAAAAGGTACCAGGGGCATCTCATGGGGCCCCTACTGACCCCGGGCCCTCGGGCAGTGCACGAGTTTCCAAATGGTCAGTCCGCCCCTGGTAATGATGTACACAACTATTCAGTAACTTCTTGATTCATGTCATATTTTATTGTATACTAAAGGTGCCTGTGCTTACTTGTTAAGCGACTACTTGATGGAATGTGATTTGTCAGCACTTTATTGTTTCTTTTAATTCTTCCTGTATTCGATGTACTCTGAATGCAGAATATTCTACCTTGTACACATTCAATAAATGTTTCTCTGTTAATATAAAAATGATGGGGCACAATTCCTCCCAGTGACACCAATGTTGGAGCACTCTTCCTCCTACCATGTACACTGGAGCATATTTTCCTCTGAAAGACCTTGCAGCATTTTTTTACATCCACTTGCTGCCAACCATGGCATTTTTTACTTATACTTACCATCAAACCAGGGGAATTGCTTCAATCTCGCTGACCTTTGACCCTGGAACATTATTTTACTTTTACTAACCACTGACACCAGGGAATTTTTTACTCCTGCAAAACACTCACCACAGTCTGGTACCCAAAACATTCTGAGAGACAGTAAACTGGCCCTTTCTTTAAGAACAAGTTTGAATTCAGTTTTAACAAAATACTAGCCTGGTAATACAATTTGTATGTACCATATATGGGGGTAGAAGGAACACTATTCCATTTGCTAGTTATTGGATTTGCTAATACTGGATATTTGTAACTTTAATTTAACTTTTATTTAATTTACCTGATATCCAATCATTAATGTGTCAACGCTGTTAGTTAATGATTAACCCACACTTATTAAAAGGTAAAAAAAAACCTCTTAATTACCCCTTAATAAAGTATAAATGACACCTGTGCTGGAGGGAAGGGTGGGGACATGGTTTGTTCATGTTTGGTTTTATATTCTTCCTACTGGCATAGGTGAGAATAACTGGAATTCACTGCCAAAAATACGTAGTTTGCCAAAAAAAGAACAATAAAACTATAGGCACGTGTGTGCATTTAGCTGTGTAGAGTTAATCTTTATAGCAAAGCCTATACAGAGAATAATATGAAAGTTAGCACTACTGACTTTCCCTTCTGAATATGCTGGTGCCCTGCCTGTCAAGCTAATCTAATCAATGTCCACATTAGATATGTTTTGAAATTTCAGTGCAGCAATAAAAGTTTATAAATGTAATTTTATTGGATTTAATGTAAGGTAAAAGAAAACAACAAAAGAACAATGTCTCAAAAATGACGTTATACATAAAACACATAACAAGTAAAGAAAAGTGTCAAATAAGATGTCTTTGGCTGTTTCCTGTATCTTATCTTTATAAAAACTGTAACATTTCAATAACTCTTATATGTACACTACATCATTTAACCACTTCCTGTCCGGACACTTTTACCCCCTTCCTGTCCAGGGCAATTTTCAGCTTTCAGCGCTATCACACTTTGAATGACAATTGCGCGGTCATGCAATACTGTACCCATATGAATTTTTTACCATTTTTTGAGACAGATAAAGCTTTATTTTGGTGGTATTTATTCACCGCTGGGATTTTTATTTTTTTTGCTATGTAAATGAAAATGTCCAAAAAATTTTGAAAAAAAGTGTTTTTCTTATAAAATTTAGCAAATAAATATTTCATCATAAATCTTGGCCAAAATGTATTCTATTATCTTTTTAGTAAAAAAAAAAATAAGCCAAATTAGTTTATAACCAAAAATTATAATTTTTAAACATTTTTTTACATTTTTATTTTATTTTTTTATATTATTATTTATGTTTTTTTTCTTTTTACATACTGTCACCCTAGCAGTACAGTGTCACCATGGTGACACTGTACTACTTGTGGGGGGTGATGAAGATTTTTTTTTTACAGTGATTTCTTTTACACCCATATAGGATGTAAAAGCAATCATTTCTCTTTCTCTCAGCCATTGAAAACTACTGAGTGAGCTGTGATTGGTCACAGCTTGTCACATGGTACAAGGCTGTTGTGAATAGCCTTGTACCATGTGACCTCTGTGATCATTCACAGATTTCACACGTAGTAAGCAATGATGTCACAAGTGACATCTTGCTTACTACTTTGCATGTGATCACTGATTGGCCTATCAGTGATCACATGAATGGGACCTCACACAGAGGTCCCATCCGACGATCGGTGTTTCACTGTGTCCGGAGGACACAGCGAGCACCGGATCGCGGTGCTGCGCGCTCCCAGGGAGTGCGCATAGCTAGAAATGGCGGGTGCCGTTTATGAACGGCAACCCGCCACCGGAGTGCCACTGTCCTGCCGTTTATAAATAGCAGGCGGACAGCAAGTGGTTAAGAACATTTTGTCAAAGTGGTTGTAAAGGATACATTTTTATCCTAAAATAATAAACATGTTAAAGCGGAGTTCCACTCAAAAGTGCCTCCTCCCTCCTTCACTTCCATATTTGGCACCTTCTGGTTCTGACAGGTACCCGCTCCCACTTCTGGCTCAGTTCGCCGCGGAAAAGTGATCCGGAGGTTCGGCTCCCTCCTCAATCCCACAATCTCCTAGGAACTTTCACAGGTCCCAGAAGACTGTCGGACCAAGCGCAGAGCGACTCACGCATGCACAGTGGGCACCAGGCTGTGAAGCCACAAGCTGTTCTGTGTAATAGTATTGCACAGAGCAGCCCGACTTACTCTTTTTTACTAAAATATTTTCTCCTATGTAACTCCTTTTATTTATAAATTTAATGACTATGGTGTATGATAGCTTTCTGTGACTATGGCCAATAAATCTACCCCAGCCAATCAACTTTTCCCGGAGCAGACCTGGCAAGAAGCTTTTGTCAAAGTTGTGAAGGTGCATTCAAACACACCACTGAATCCAGCTAAAATTATTATTATTATTATACATGATTTATATAGTGCCAGCCGTTTTCACAGCACTTTACAAAATAAAGGCAGACAGTACCGTTTAAAGGAATTTCGTGAATAAATGTTCTGTAATGTCTGTATACACCTCAGTAGTGTGTTTAAAGGATAATTGTACATTTAATAAAATGAATTCTTATTACCCCCTCCCCATACTAGCTATACCTCCTTCTACTAACTTTAGAAGCCAGCACAGGGGCCAGAAGTCACAATGGGTGATCTGCACCATATGGCAGGTTTGCAGGAAGTAGGAATGTGCAGTACCACAATGCCAACTGGCTGAAAAAAGTGTTAGCTTGGGTTCCTGGATCAGGACACTTGATGATCTAAGGCAAGTCTCTGGGGTATAGTTAGCATAGGAAGGAGGGTCAGATAGAATTTCAACCCAATTCCAGCCCCCCAATGCCCCCCCCCCCCCTCCTTCCCACTCAGTCATTCAACCTGGCAATGGACCAGAGCTGGAAAATAGAGCATTGAGTATTCGGGAGAAGATAAAATCTGGGGAGTGAACTAAAAAAAAATTAAAAAAACAAAATACATTTTTAAAATGTAGTTTAAATGTATAGTTATCCTTTTACATTGACTAAGGTACATGGGACACTTCTGAATGATGGAAACTGACTGCTGGAAAACGAAGCACAGGAGAACCTCCTAAATGCCCAGATTGCACTGAAAAGTGGTAAATTATTAACTATTTCAGACTGTTTCAGATAAATACAGAGAGTAGAATCAGAGACAAAAGTATGTGTTGAGATTAGCTTAGGTGTGAGTTGCTCATTAACATTTCTTTGGGTGGGAAAGGTGTCTGGTGGAGGGAGTCATTAAGGTTACCTTGCAGGGGGTCTTCATGAGGAATTTGAGGCGTGAATGGTCATTAACATATCTTTTGTTTCCAAGGGTGGGAGAGGTCTGAGGTGTCAATTGGTCATTGCAATGTGTGACAAGCTTCAGAGGAACATCCTGTGTTCAGTGTTTTGTCCATCTGAGTACCTAGAAAACGCTTTGCATGCATTTTTCATGATGAAAAAAGGCTCTGGACAGCATTGGGAACTGGAAGAGTTACAAAAAAAATGCAAACACAAACGCTTATAAACACAATTTGCTGCATTTAGCCACATTTACAAGTGTTTTGCGTTTGAAACGCTGATAAAATCGACTGCTGAACGCAAGTTTTCTGCCTTCAAAAAAACGACTATAAACTCCAATGCCTGTAAACGACTGTAAATGAAGATGTGTACATGGACACATAGGAAAACATTAGGGAGAGTTCAGGGGCTGCTGAAAAAAATGCTGAACATCTCCTAAACGTAAGTTTATCAGCTGCAGTGTACATGAGCCCTAAGAGTGGTCAATAAAGACATTTAAAACAACCAAGTCAGTATGTTGACAAAATGAAAGTAAGCCCACTCTTTAGAAAAAGGTAAATACCTTCCTGGTGGCCTGTGTCCTAAAACTGCACCACATTGATGTTATTTTTCCCATCAGCTTCTATGTTACAACAGGACATAGGGATCGGTGGGGGGAACCACAGCACATGTAGAATATTCAACACATTTGGTGTCAGATTATTATTATAATACAGGATTTATATAGCACCAACAGTTTGCACAGCACTTTACAATATAAAGTACAATGACAATATAGTTCCATACAGAAGGAATAGGAGGGCCCTGCTCATGGAGCTTACAATCTGAAGGGAGGAGCAGAGGTGATACAAAGGGTAGTAGCTGCGGGGGATGATCTGATGGAGGTGGCAGAAGTACAGTTTTTAGATGGTGGTGTGTTAGGCTTCCCTGCTTTCAAGGATCACTGGAAGGCAGACAAGGTAGGATCTAACTGGAAATACTGGGGAAGGGCGATCCAGAAGATGGGAGAGGTTCTAGAGAAGTCCTGGAGGCAAGAAAGGGAGGAGGTAGCAGGGGAGCTAGAGAGAAAAATGCCTTGGGATGGAGCGGAGAGGACAATTTGGAGATATAGTTGGGGGCAGGTTGAGGATGGCTATGTGTGTTGTGGTTGGCATTTTGAATGTGCACTAGTGGAAGCCAGTGAAGGGATTGACAGAGCGGAGCAGCAGCAACAAATCAGTTAGAAAGGCGTATGAGTCTAGCAGCAGAATGTATTCTAGACTGAAGGGGTTAATGTTAGGCCAATGAGAAGGCAGTTGCAGTAGTCAAGGCAGGAGATAACTAGGGAGTGAATACAGGCGTACCTCGGTTTACGAACACCTCAGTTAACGTAATTTTCGGTTTACAAATGAAAATCCATTGAAAATAATGCCTGGGTTTACACATTTTTTTCGCAATACGAAGCAAGTTTCCCCAGGATGCATTGCACCTGGGAGGTTTATAGCACCGGCCCCGTGCCCTTAAAGTGCACTCTATAGAGAGTTTTGAACAGATAAGACTTTTTTTTTTACTTTTTTCTGACCTCTGGAACGGATGAATTGGTTTTCAATGCATTTATGATTTTTTTTCTCAATACGAGTTTCCCTAGGATGAATTGTGTCTGGGAGGTTTATAGTGCTGGCCCCGTGCATGCTGGAGTCTGTAGGTAACACGTGGCGTCGGGTGTGGAGGTGTTGGAAAGGTTTTTGCATCCAGTTTTTGAGCTGTTCTGGAAATCTTTAATCACGTCCCTGTAAAGTATTTATTCCTTTAAAGTGCACTTTATAAAGAGTTTTGATCAGATAAAAGACTTTTATTTTACTTTTTTCTGACCTCCGGAACTGATTAATTGGTTTTTAATGAATTCCAATGAGAAACCGCGTTTCGGTTTACAAATTTTTTGCAATATGAAATGTTCTGGAGAACGCATTAAATTCGTAAACCGAGGTACGCCTGTAAGTTGTTTTGTGGTTAAAGTGATTCTACAGTTAGTTTTAAAAAAATAAGCAAACATGTTATACTTACCTGCTCTGTGTAATGGTTTTTTACAGGGCAGCCCCGATCCTCCCCGTTAGCACTTTGGACACCCTCTCCCCTGCTGAGTGCCCTCATAGCAAGCTTCTTGCTATGGGGCAATTGTGTGTGCTCGCTTCTGAGCCAACATTGTGTGTCCATTGACACACAGAGCTGTTTCAGCTTCCCCCTACTTTCTCCTTACTGGCTGTGGCTGGCAGCAGCAGGAACCAATGGCTTCCACTTCTGCCTCTCTGTCCAATGAGGAGCGAGTGAGTCGGGAGAACCACTGCTCTCATTCACATCGTATAACGGTGGGCTGGGGGGGGGGGAGCTGCTTGCTGAAGGTTTTTTTTAACTTTAATGCAAAAAATGCATTAAGGTAAAAAAAACCCTAGATCATTTTAAGAAGGGGCAAATTCTTGAAATGTTACAGAGGTGAAGGCAGCGAGATTTAGCAAGGGATTGGATGTGGTGCACGAAGGAGAGGTCAGAGGTTTACACCTAGCACCCCGGCATGTGTGGAGAAGCTAATAATTTATGCTTTTTTTTTTTTCATTATATCTTTTATTAAATTTTCTTTTAAGAAAAAAATACCTTACAACACCATCATAAATCTTTTTACATCATACATATAAACTTTATCCCCATACCCTCCCAACACACCCCTGTCCAATCTCATCTTATCCTCTCTTTTCCCTCCTATTAACCACCTCCCGTTCGGGCCGTTGTATATAAACGGCCGGACGGTAGCAGTGCAGGGGCGAGTGGACGTTTATAAACGGCCTCACCGCCCCCTGCTTGTGCATGCTCCCTAGGAGCGCACAGCACCGCAATCCGGTGCTCGCTGCGTCTTCCGAACACAGTGGAACACCGATCGTCGTACAGGACCTCTGTGCGAGGTCCTGATCATGTGATCACTGATTGGCCAATCAGTGATCACATGCAGAGTAGTAAGCAAGATGTCACTTCTGACATCATTGCTTACTACGTGTGAAATCTGTGAATGATCACAGAGGTCACATGGTACAAGGCTATTCACAACAGCCTTGTACCATGTGACAAGCTGTGAAAAGCCATTTACCCCAAATCTTTCTAAACTTTTCCATTTCATCTTTCTCCATGTAACAAAGTTCCTCCATCCTACTAACATATTCTACTCTGTCTATCCAATCCCTCATTGTTGGTGAATCCTGAGCTTTCCGAAACCTAGGAATTAAACCCTTTGACACACCAATCAGATGATATAATAAACTGTTTTATATTGTTTTACCAACAACTCTGTTCTATAGAAAAGACATACCCATGGATCCTTCTGGATAGATGTCCCCCAAATCTCCTGTACATGATACATTATCTCCTGCCAATATAACTGAATTTTTGGGCATTCCCACCATATATGAGCCATAATTTATGCTTTTGATCTCAATTGTAAAGTCATGAATTCGGGGGGGGGGGGGGGGGCGCTCAGGGAGGATGCAATACTACAAGCTCAGTGTTAGAAAGGATGACTTTGAAGAAATTCTGTGATATCCATACCAGGGGCGGACTGACAACTCATGGGGCCCCCGGGCAATAGGGGATCATGGGGCCCCTGTGTCCTTGCCCAAACTCAAAAAAGCCTATGAAAAAGATACCAGGGGTATCTCATGGGGCCCCCTACTGACCCCGGAAACTCAGGCAGTGCCCGAGTTTCCAAATGGTCAGTCCGCCCCTGATCCATACTGATATATCGTAAATTTGTGGTATGTGAGGAGACCCAGGAGGTGAGCTGTGGTGTAGAGAGATAGATCTGGGTGTCATTGGCATAGAGGTGGTATTGGAAGCCATGGGAGGTTATCAACTGACCCAGGAAAGAGGTATACAGTGAGAAAGGGACAGGACCAAGCATGGAGCCTTGGGGTACCCCAACAGAAAGAGGAAGCAGAGAGGAAAAGATGGAAGATCAGCAATGCAGCAGAGTTTTAAGACCTGGGCAACCAGAAAAATAAGTATTTGCCTTCTTCTTCTTCTTTTACAAGATGGGCATAGTTCAATTTTCTGTACTGATGGGGCTGCCTTAAGAAAGAAGGGATCCACTGACAATAATGAAATTTGTGTTAGAAACAAAGAGTTAACGATGCATCAGTATGACCTAAAATACTCTATACCCCTGTGTACACACTCCCGGTTTACAACTAGTTATTCAGTATATGAGAAGTACTGTCGTTTCTGTATGTAGTAGTCATTAAAAAACAATCACTGTATAAATATGTCACATACCTGCCATGTGAATGGCCTTGATCCAGTAGTCAATACTTCGGATTTAAAAAATATTTGCATAAACTCCCTTAGGACATTGTCTGAAGCTTGGTTTTGTGCTCAGTTTAATCCACTACTATATCACCTTGTGTATACACCCCAGGTTTACCATTAGTTAATTAGTATATGGAAAGCCGTTTCTGTGTTTAGAAGTCACTAAGAAATTCACTGGTTATTTGTGTTACATACCTGCCATGTGAAAATGGAATTGAGCCAGAAGTCATTTCTTTGGAAATAATTAATTCATTAGCATCCCACTGGACATTGCCCAAAGCCTTCCTGTGTTCGTTCTTCTCCAGTTTAATCTATGGTATATTTCTTTCTTTTTTTTTCTTAAATTAGGAATTTTATTATATCTTATAACAATAAGAATACCTGTCATACATGATGCCTTCACCTTTCTCCAATATCTCATCTTTATAAGCAATGCAACTTTTCAATATCTCTATTTTCTACATCTCAGCCAACATTTAAATACATGTTATCAAAAATCCTTTTTTAATATTTATATAGTAATACACAGTATATCCCCAAGTGGAAGATATATACATATAATAAGTATGTGTATATAATCCACTTTACTGAATATAAACTGCGCTCAAAATGGTAAATTCATAAGTGAAAAAAATATTAAATTAATAAGTGAATAAATAAAACCATATATAGCCGCTACTTCCTCCTGTAAACAAAAAATTGTAACCAATAAATAATATTTAGAAATTTTGGCATTTCAAAATATTATTTATTGGTTACAATTTACAGTGGGGATTGAAAGTTTGGGCACCCCAGCTAAAAATTTGTATTAATGTGCATAAAGAAGCCAAGTAAAGATGGAAAAATCTCCAAAAGGCATCAAATTACAGATTAGACATTCTTATAATATGTCAACAAAAGTTAGATTTTATTTCCATCATTTACACTTTCAAAATAACAGAAAACAAAAAAATGGCGTCTGCAAAAGTTTGGGCACCCTGCAGAATTAGAAGATAGCAAAGCGTTTTCAGATGTCAATATCCTCTGTTTGGAATGTAATTAAGAAATGGCAGTCATCAGGAACAGTCGAAGGTAAAGCAAGATCTGGAAGACCAAGAAAAATATCAGACAGAACAGCTCGCAGGATTGTGAGAAAGACAATTCAAAACCCACGTTTGACTGCACGATCCCTCCAGAAAGATCTGGCAGACACTGGAGTTGTGGTACACTATTCCACTATAAAGAGATACTTGTACAAATATGGTCTTCATGGAAGAGTCATCAGAAGAAAACCTTTTCTACGTCCTCACCACAAAAATCATCGTTTGAACTTCCACTGTTCCTGATGACTGCCATTTCTTAATTACTAGAGATGAGCAAATTATTCAAAAATTCGATTCGGCTGATTCGCCGAATTTGTGGAATAAATTCGATTCGATGCGAATTTATTCGCTGCGAATTTAACTTATAAAAAGGGTTTCTAGGCTTCAGAGAGCCTTTATATTAGTGCAGAACACTGTACCTTTAATTTAAATGCCCTTGGAGTCTGCTGGGGAAGAGAACTAATACTGTCAGTCAGTATGACATGCAGATGAGTGCCGTCGATCTTAGAATCACCGCACACTTCACTCATTTGGGCAGTCACGGGGCCAAAACCAGAGTGTGGAGCCACAGTGTGGCGGTGGAGGCAGCAGCAATGGGAGGCCATACAGCACCCTATGAGAAAATGGAACCCACCAGCAGTATGAGGAGGCCTGAAAGTGGCACATGGCAGAGTGTGGCGATGGAGACAGCAGCAATGGGAGGCCGTACAGGGACCCATGACACACTCTGGACCTGGCAGCAGCATGAGGAGGCGGTACAGGGGCCCATGGCAAGAAGAAGAAGAAGAAGAAGAAGAAGATGAGGATGAGGATGAGGATGAGGATGAAGAAGAAGAAGAAGTAGGATGAGGATGAAGAAGCAGAAGAAGAAGAAGTAGGATGAGGATGAAGAAGAAGAAGAAGTAGGATGAGGATGAAGAAGAAGAAGAAGAAGTAGGATGAAGAAGAAGAAGAAGTAGGATGAGGATGAAGAAGAAGAAGAAGAAGAAGAAGTAGGATGAGGATGAAGAAGAAGAAGAAGAAGAAGTAGGATGAGGATGAAGAAGAAGAAGAAGAAGTAGGATGAGGATGAAGAAGAAGAAGAAGAAGTAGGATGAGGATGAAGAAGAAGAAGAAGAAGACGAAGTAGGATGAGGATGAAGAAGAAGAAGAAGAAGAAGTAGGATGAGGATGAAGAAGAAGAAGAAGAAGAAGAAGAAGTAGGATGAGGATGAAGAAGAAGAAGAAGAAGAAGAAGAAGAAGAAGAAGTAGGATGAGGATGAAGAAGAAGAAGAAGAAGAAGAAGTAGTAGGATGAGGATGAAGAAGAAGAAGAAGTAGGATGAGGATGAAGAAGAAGAAGTAGGATGAGGATGAAGAAGAAGAAGTAGGATGAGGATGAAGAAGAAGAAGAAGGATGAGGATGAAGAAGAAGAAGTAGGATGAGGATGAAGAAGAAGAAGAAGAAGAAGAGGATGAAGAAGAAGAAGAAGAAGAAGAAGTAGTAGGATGAGGATGAAGAAGAAGAAGAAGTAGGATGAGGATGAAGAAGAAGAAGTAGGATGAGGATGAAGAAGAAGAAGTAGGATGAGGATGAAGAAGAAGAAGAAGGATGAGGATGAAGAAGAAGAAGTAGGATGAGGATGAAGAAGAAGAAGAAGAAGAAGAGGATGAAGAAGAAGAAGAAGAAGAAGTAGGATGAGGAAGAAGAAGAAGAAGAAGAAGAAGAAGGATGAGGATGAAGAAGAAGAAGAAGTAGGATGAGGATGAAGAAGAAGAAGTAGAAGAAGAAGTAGGATGAGGATGAAGAAGAAGAAGAAGAAGAAGAAGAAGTAGGATGAGGATGAAGAAGAAGAAGAAGAAGAAGAAGAAGAAGAGGAAGAAGAAGTAGGATGAGGATGAAGAAGAAGAAGAAGAAGTAGGATGAGGATGATGAAGAAGAAGAAGAAGTAGGATGAGGATGAAGAAAAAGAAGAAGAAGAAGAAGAAGGATGAGGATGAAGAAGAAGAAGAAGAAGAAGTAGGATGAGGATGAAGAAGAAGAAGAAGAAGAGGATGAAGAAGAAGAAGTAGGATGAGGATGAAGAAGAAGAAGAAGAAGAAGAAGGATGAGGATGAAGAAGAAGAAGAAGAAGAAGTAGGATGAGGATGAAGAAGAAGAAGAAGAAGAAGTAGGATGAGGATGAAGAAGAAGAAGACGAAGAAGAAGTAGGATGAGGATGAAGAAGAAGTAGGATGAGGATGAAGAAGAGGAAGAAGAAGAAGAAGAAGTAGGATGAGGATGAAGAAGAAGAAGTAGGATGAGGATGAAGAAGAAGAAGAAGAAGAAGTAGGATGAGGATGAAGAAGAAGAAGAAGAAGAAGTAGGATGAGGATGAAGAAGAAGAAGAAGAAGTAGGATGAGGATGAAGAAGAAGAAGAAGTAGGATGAGGATGAAGAAGAAGAAGAAGAAGTAGGATGAGGATGAAGAAGAAGAAGAAGAAGTAGGATGAGGATGAAGAAGAAGAAGAAGTAGGATGAGGATGAAGAAGAAGAAGAAGAAGAAGTAGTATGAGGATGAACAAGAAGAAGAAGAAGTAGGATGAGGATGAAGAAGAAGAAGAAGAAGTAGGATGAGGATGAAGAAGAAGAAGAAGTAGGATGAGGATGAAGAAGAAGTAGGATGAGGATGAAGAAGAAGAAGTAGGATGAGGATGAAGAAGAAGAAGAAGAAGAAGAAGTAGGATGAGGATGAAGAAGAAGAAGAAGAAGAAGAAGAAGTAGGATGAGGATGAAGAAGAAGAAGAAGTAGGATGAGGATGAAGAAGAAGAAGTAGGATGAGGATGAAGAAGAAGTAGGATGAGGATGAAGAAGAAGAAGAAGAAGTAGTAGGATGAGGATGAAGAAGAAGAAGAAGAAGTAGGATGAGGATGATGAAGAAGAAGAAGAAGAAGTAGGATGAGGATGAAGAAGAAGAAGTAGGATGAGGATGATGAAGAAGAAGAAGAAGAAGAAAAAGAAGTAGGATGAGGATGAAGAAGAAGAAGAAGTAGGATGAGGATGAAGAAGAAGAAGAAGTAGGATGAGGATGAAGAAGAAGAAGAAGAAGAAGAAGAAGAAGAAGGATGAGGATGAAGAAGAAGAAGAAGTAGGATGAGGATGAAGAAGAAGAAGAAGTAGAAGAAGAAGAAGAAGAGGATGAAGAAGAAGAAGTAGGATGAGGATGAAGAAGAAGAAGAAGAAGGATGAGGATGAAGAAGAAGAAGAAGAAGTGGGATGAGGATGAAGAAGAAGAAGAAGAAGAAGTAGGATGAGGATGAAGAAGAAGAAGACGAAGAAGAAGTAGGATGAGGATGAAGAAGAAGTAGGATGAGGATGAAGAAGAAGAAGAAGTAGGATGAGGATGAAGAAGAAGAAGAAGAAGAAGAAGTAGGATGAGGATGAAGAAGAAGAAGAAGAAGAAGTAGGATGAGGATGAAGAAGAAGAAGTAGGATGAGGATGAAGAAGAAGAAGAAGTAGGATGAGGATGAAGAAGAAGAAGAAGTAGGATGAGGATGAAGAAGAAGAAGAAGAAGAAGTAGGATGAGGATGAAGAAGAAGAAGAAGTAGGATGAGGATGAAGAAGAAGAAGAAGAAGAAGAAGAAGAAGTAGTATGAGGATGAACAAGAAGAAGAAAAAGTAGGATGAGGATGAAGAAGAAGAAGTAGGATGAGGATGAAGAAGAAGAAGAAGGATGAGGATGAAGAAGAAGAAGAAGAAGTAGGATGAGGATGAAGAAGAAGAAGAGGATGAAGAAGAAGAAGTAGGATGAGGATGAAGAAGAAGAAGAAGAAGAAGAAGAAGTAGTATGAGGATGAACAAGAAGAAGAAGAAGTAGGATGAGGATGAAGAAGAAGAAGAAGAAGTAGGATGAGGATGAAGAAGAAGAAGAAGACGAAGAAGAAGTAGGATGAGGATGAAGAAGAAGAAGAAGAAGAAGAAGAAGTAGGATGAGGATGAAGAAGAAGAAGAAGAAGAAGTAGGATGAGGATGAAGAAGAAGAAGAAGAAGTAGGATGAGGATGAAGAAGAAGAAGAAGAAGAAGTAGGATGAGGATGAAGAAGAAGAAGAAGTAGGATGAGGATGAAGAAGAAGAAGAAGAAGAAGAAGAAGAAGAAGAAGAAGTAGGATGAGGATGAAGAAGAAGAAGAAGAAGAAGAAGAAGTAGGATGAGGATGAAGAAGAAGAAGAAGAAGTAGGATGAGGATGAAGAAGAAGAAGAAGAAGTAGGATGAGGATGAAGAAGAAGACGTAGGATGAGGATGAAGAAGAAGTAGTAGGATGAGGATGAAGAAGAAGAAGAAGAAGAAGTAGGATGAGGATGAAGAAGAAGAAGAAGGATGAGGATGAAGAAGAAGAAGAAGTAGGATGAGGATGAAGAAGAAGAAGAAGAAGTAGGATGAGGATGAAGAAGAATTCCAGTGCAGCAAAAAGTGTCCCTGCAGAGAGCTCCGCTATTTCTGACAGTTCTCTGACAGTTCCTTCACATTTACAGCGGTTGAAACATTGTATCTATTTGTTTCCGAATAAAAACATCTGTATCCTAAATGGAAACAAATAGATACAATGTTTCAACTGCTGTAAATGTGAAGGAACTGTCAGAGAACTGTCAGAAATAGCGGAGCTCTCTGCAGGGATACTTTTTGCCGGCTGTAGAAGGGATGAAAATCGGCCGATCGGGGAAAATTCGATTTGCGCATCCGAAGTTTGCTAATATTCGGATTCGACGCGAATCAAATTTTTCCTAATATTCGAAACGAATTCCACTTCGCCAGGTTCGATTCGCTCATCTCTATTAATTACATTCCAAACAGAGGATACTGACATCTGAAAACGCTGTGCTATTTTCTTATAGCTTTCTCCAGCTTTGTGAGTGTCAACTATTTTCAGTTTCAGTTTTCTAGACAACTGCTTAGAAGAACCCATGGTGCTGATTGTTGGGGCAAGGTCAGATGAGTCTGGGCATTTAAAACCTTTGAGATTGACATAACCTGGTCTTCCCAGACGATGATTGAGAACAATCCATGACACTGGCAGTTCTCAGCTTTGCAAAGGGGGCAGTGCATGCTATAAATTCTGCAGGGTGCCCAAACTTTTGCAGACGCCATTTTTTAGTTTTCTGTTATTTTGAAAGTGTAAATGATGGAAATAAAATCTAACTTTTGTTGACATATTATAAGAATGTCTAATCTGTAATTTGATGCCTTTTGGAGATTTTTCCATCTTTCCTTGGCTTCTTTATGCACATTAATACAATTTTTTAGCTGGGGTGCCCAAACTTTCGATCCCACTGTATATAGTAATATATAGAAGGCAGCAGTTATGAATTGAAGCAATGTTTTGTAGCAGAATCATAGTTCAATGCCAGTTTAAACGGGACAAAATACAGAATACCATGTATAAATTGTATCTACACTAAACACTTTTTTAAAAAACTAATATTGATCCAGAAATTTTTTTTTTAGTTTTTTTTTAGTTTTATTTATTTATGTCTAGAGTTCACATAAAAAATAAAATATTTTTTGCATGATAAAAAAATGAAAGATAAAAAAAGTTTAAAAAAATTAAATGTGCATTACTTTGTTATTTTAAAGGGTAACTTCACTTATGTGGGGAAAAATATAAAATATAAAAAATATTATATAGCATATACAATTGCTACACAAGTCATATTGTACTTGAATGTTATTAAAAAAAACCCTTTCCTTTTCAATCTGCAGTGCTGTAATTTTCAGGAAAATTCAATGTAATAAACTTGGGGTGTTCTGTACACAGATGGTGTACAGAACGCCCCCCTAGAAATGTCATTTCCTACTTATGTGATTTTCCCAGAAGTCTGCACAAGTCATATTTTGGGCATCCCCTGCAACAACAGTGTTCTTTTTGTTGGGATACTCCCAATGGGAAATCATATCTAAAGACCTTGCAACTTTCCACTTTAGAGCCCTGTAAGTGCAGCAGCTGATTGATAATTATAAAATCACTTCTATTCATATTCACTTTGCTCATGGACACAGACACAAAAACAGCTATTTCTTAAGAATAACAAAAAATAGTAATCTGTATAAAAATGTTGTAAAAATCTCTGCAATGTACATAGATCACACAGAGGGGAATGTTTTTTTCTTTATAAGAGAGGATGTACTTTTTAAGTAATGACAAAATTATTAAAGCATAAAAGTGCAGCGCTAATTAAACAATAGTATCACAATAATAGATCACATATGATTGTGGATCAGTAAAATGACTGCGTAAGTTCATCAGATGTGCTGCATGAGCATACAGTCTCCAACAAGTGAGGAACCAGAAGTAGTGAATATCAGAAAATAGCCAAGTAATGCACTAACCAGATAGCGCATGTTAAAGCGCATGGGACATTTAAGACCTGTCCCTGGTACTCAGCCACTGTATCACTGGAACAAGGCGTTGTCATCTATAGGGTGACCACTAGATGTCATCAATCCGGGTGTATCCAGCCACTGTAATAATGGATCAGGAGGGTGTCATCTATAGGGTGACCACTAGATGTCATCGGTTCCAGGGGAAGCTGTATCACGGATCCAGGGATGTCACTGCAGATGTGTTCTTGCTAGGCACCGCACCAGGACCTTCTGGATTCAGGCTCCCCAGAAATAAAGAGCCGTGGAAAAAGGCCTCAAATAGTGTGATATCGTTTATTAGGTCAATAAGCAATCAAAAAAGGACTTACTTAACAAAGGTACAGCTGCTCATAAACGGCCAGACCCGGAGGTACATGTACATAGGATAACATAGCTTGGCACTTCCCTACATGTACCTCCGGGTCTGGATATCACACTATTTGAGGCCTTTTTCCACGGCTCTTTATTTCTGGGGAGCCTGAATCCAGAAGGTCCTGGTGCGGTGCCTAGCAAGAACACATCTGCAGTGACATCCCTGGATCCGTGATACAGCTTCCCCTGGAACCGATGACATCTAGTGGTCACCCTATAGATGACACCCTCCTGATCCATTATTACAGTGGCTGGATACACCCGGATTGATGACATCTAGTGGTCACCCTATAGATGACAACGCCTTGTTCCAGTGATACAGTGGCTGAGTACCAGGGACAGGTCTTAAATGTCCCATGCGCTTTAACATGCGCTATCTGGTTAGTGCATTACTTGGCTATTTTCTGATATTCACTACTTCTGGTTCCTCACTTGTTGGAGACTGTATGCTCATGCAGCACATCTGATGAACTTACGCAGTCATTTTACTGATCCACAATCATATGTGATCTATTATTGTGATACTATTGTTTAATTAGCGCTGCACTTTTATGCTTTACTATTTACTCTGGAGGTTCACGAGGTGCCTTTTGTGCCAGCAGCTACCATATCTACATCCTACTGTGCGCTCGATTTTATATATATTTTTATATATAAGTTTATTTTATCAATGACAAAATTATTACAGAATAAACAGACCCATAGCAAATAATTAAAAATTGCTTTGGTCCATAGGAGTTTACAGGTGTGAAAGCTGAAATGCTTAAAGCACAACTTCCCATACTAAAGAAAGGTCAGCTGATTGTTCTTCTCTCCCCTTCTATGCACATATTGGATTTTTGGAGTGTGGGTACCTATTTCTGGCAGGAACCCTCCCCCACATCCACTCTGCTCACCTAGGCAGCGAATTTCTGCCATCCACTCACCACCCGCAACTTCCTGAGACATATCACATGCCCCAGGCAGCTACTGAACCATTCAGGAAGAGCAGCATGTCTTGCGAATGTACAGTGGGCAGTTGGCTGTGAAGCATCAGAAAGTCACAGCCGGCTTCCCACAGTCAAGATGGCGCTGCCAGGGACCTGAAGACTAGCGAAGAACTGGCCCAGGTGATGACAACACTGGATCCTTAAGCTGGTAAGTGTCTTTTTATTCAAATTCAGCAGCTGCAGCATTTAGAACTGCTGTCTTTTAATTTTTTAGAAAACTGAAGTTCCTCCAAAAAATTGGTATTTCATAAAACATATAGATTAATTATCATCATATCTCATTTGAGTGATTGTAAGTAATCAAAATGTATTGTGACATAATGAATTTAAAAAAGACATACAGTATATGTAATGCAAACAATAAATGTATGCTGTATATTTTCTGGCAACATATAAATTTATTGTAATTTGCTGAGACAACCACCATAAGGTTATTTGAATAAATTATTATTATTATTATACAGTATTTATATAGCGCCAACAGTTTGCTCAGCGCTGTACATTATAATGGGAGACAGTACAGGAGACAGTACAGTAACAATACAATACAATACACGAGGGGTTCGAGGGCCCTGCTCCTTGGAGCTTACAATCTAGGAGGGAGGGGATAGCGGTACAGGAGGAGATAGCTGTGGGGGATGGAGTGGTAGGAAGAGTGGAGGAGATCGGCAATTAGCTGAGGGCGGGGTAGGCTTCCCTAAAGAGATGAGTTTTCAGGGTGCGCCTAAAGGTGAGGAGGGTAGGTGGCAGTCTGATGGATTGGGTAGTGAGTTCCAGAGGATGGGGGAAGCCCTGGAGAAGTCCTGGAGACAGGCATGGGAGAAGGAGACCAGGGAACTAGAGAGTAGGAGGTCTTGTGAGGAGCAGAGAGTATGTTTTGAGTGGTATTTGGATATCAGATCGGTGATGTAGTTTGGGGCAGTATTATGAACAGCTTTGTACGTCAATGTTAGCAGGGGCGGACTGACAACTCATGGGGCCCCTGGGCAATAGGGGATCATGGGGCCCCTGTGTCCTTGCCCAAACTCAAAAAATCCTATGAAAAAGGTACCAGGGGCATCTCATGGGTCCCCCTACTGACCCCAGGCCCTCGGGCAGTGCCTGAGTTTCCAAATGGTCAGTCCGCCCCTGAATGTTAGCAATTTGAATTTTATGCGTTGGGCAATCGGAAGCCAGTGGAGGGAGTGGCAGAGGGGGGTGGCGGATACGCAGTGGTTAGTAAGGTGGATGAGTCTGGCCTGAGGTCAGGATAGACTGAAGCGGGGATAGCCTGTGATGAGGTAAGCCGGTGAGGAGGGAGTTACAGTAGTCAAGTCGTGATATAATAAGGGAGTGAATGAGTTTCTTAGTAGTTTCTGGGGTTAGGAATGGACGTATTTTGGAGATGTTGCGGAGGTGGAGTCTACAGTTTAAAAATAAATATATAAAAATAAAAATAAATACATAAAATAATAATAAAAGAAATACATATATACATATAAAATGGAAATAGCCTAAGCAATAAAACATAATCACTGTTGAATGCTGTTTCCATCTCTTTATTGATACAGTATTATGAAATTCACTATTGATAACAATTTATGCAAATGTTGATTAAAATTTAAGAGATATTGAGATCCTTACTTATTTATACATGTAATGGAGATGGCAATGATAGTTTTCGGTAGCTATGGACAAGAAACCTTTCCCAGCCAACCAGCTTTCTCCAGAGTAGACTTGACCGGGAAGCTTTCGTCAAGGCCAGGAAGGTGCCTACAAACATACCTCTGTAGCCAAGGAAAATTTGTATTAATATTATCCAGGATTTATATAGCACCAACAGTTTACACAGTGCTTTACAAAATATAGGAGACAGTACAGTTAAAAGGATACAAAGGATGAATGTCCTATAATGTCTTTTATTTATCCTTTTATAGGGTGTGCTTGGTTTAATTTTTTAAATGTACCGTCAAGGCCACTTTAAGTAACAAACATTCATCAGCATTACACTAACAATAAAGGAATTTGTGCCACAAACAAAGCAATAAAAATAGATCAGATTCAACTACTGTACTGTATATTCCTGTGTACATAATCCAGGATAAACACTAGTTATTCAGTAGTAAGTACATTATCAATTGTTTCTGTGTTCAGTAGTCATTAAAAAATTCACTGGATATATATATATGTTACATACTAACCATGGGAAAATGGCGTTGAGCCAAAAGTCATCCTTTGGAGAGAATTACTTGCATAGTATCCCATGGGACATTGCCTAAAGCCTACCTTTTTGCTCATATTACTTCAGCATAATCTTAAATTCTTTTTTGATTAAGAGCACTGACTGGCAGGAATGCACTCCAGTATAATGTGTCATTATTTTTTTATTAAGATTATAGATATATACTGTATACAGGGCTTTCTTTTCTCAGGGAATAGGTGCAGGAATTCACCCTCCTCTGGCAACTCCCCACCCCCCTCGCGCAGAGACATAAATCAGTGCCAAATAATCTGCGCATTGTGCAAGGTGCAGGAGGCACAGAGTACCACATTCAGTACTGCATACCACACAGGGATCAGGACTTACATATTCCCTCCCAAAGTTCACTTCCACAGTTCACGTCTTCTTTCTCCCATCCACAATTCACCTCTCCCCCCCCCCCGTCCACAGCCAGGGCTGCTGTTAGAAACTACAGGACCCCATACAGCCAATCTGACAAGCCCCCCCCATTTAAACACAGTTTACTATGCTTCATTTATGAATGAACACAGTGAGTGATCTGTGCCGATTCAGGAAAGGAAAGGTCCAGTAAATGTGACATATTTACCAGACCCTTCCCTCACTCTCCATCCTGAAGTATCCTATTGTGTGCTTGCGGCTGCCGGTAGGAAGGAGAGGAGGGAATCTGGCAGCAATGTGGTTGAGGGGGGCACACAGGGAGGCCTGGGAAGTAGGAAAATGTGTATGGAGCACAGGGAGGGTGATGGGCACTTTGGGGGGGGGGGGAGTTACTGGAACTGTTCACATGTATTACTCTCTCTGCATCAGCTGAAAGCCAGCGGGAGGGAGAGGAGAAGAAGCCAGCTTTCAGCTGCTGCAGAGAGAGCCCTACAGGTAATCATTTCCAGTAATTGCCCCCCCCAGCACCCATCCGTCTTCTGCACACTTCTGATTCACCCAGCTGCTTTGACCCCACTGCTGGCCTGGGCCCCATACAGGAGGACTGGTGGTACCTCCTTATCCATGACCCTGTACACAGCTCACCTCTTCTACCCTCTGTCCACAGTTCACCTCTTCTACCCTCTGTCCACAGTTTACATCTTCTTACCCCTGTTCACAGTTCACTTCTCCTTCCCCCCATTCACAGTTCACTGCTTCTTCTTTCCATCCACAGTTGACCTCTTCTTTCTCCCATCCATAGTTCACCTCTTCTTTCTCCCTGTCCACAGTTCACCTCTTCTTCCCCCTGTCCACAGTTCACCTCTTCTTCCCCCTGTCCACAGTTAGCCTCTTCTTCCCTCTGTCCACAGTTCGCCTCTTCTCCCCCCTGTCCACAGTTCGCCTCTTCTTCCCTCCATCCACAGTTCGCCTCTTCTTCCCCCTGTCCACAGTTCACCTCTTCTTCCCTCCATCCACAGTTCACCTCTTCATCCCTCATCCACAGCTTACCTTTTCTTCCCTCCATCCACAGTTCACTTTTTCTTTCACAACCCCAGCTCACCTCTGCTTCCACTGTCCACAGCTCGCTTCTTCTTGCCCTGGCCACAGTTCACCTCTTTTTCTCCCTCATCCACAGTTCACCTGTTCTTCCCCCGGTCACAGTTCACCCCCCCCTTCACAGCTCACCTCTTCTTCCCCCTATTCACAGCTCATCTCTTCTTCCCCCTATCTACAGCTCACCTTTTTTTCCCCCTATCCATAGCTCACCTCTTCTTCCCCCGTCTACAACCCACCTCTTCTTGCCCCTATTATTATTATTGTTATACAGGATTTATATAGCGCCAACAGTTTGCTCAGAGATTTACAATATAATCGGAGACAATACAGCAACAATACAGTTCAATACAAGAGGGAAAGTTGGGCCCTGCTGCCCCTATCCACAGCTCACCTCTTTTTCCCCCTTCCACAGCTCACCTCTTCTTCCCCCATCCACAGCTCACCTCTTCTTCCCCCTATCCACAGCTCACCTCTTCTTCCCCCATCCACAGCTCACCTCTTCTTCCCCCTATCTACAGCTCACCTCTTCTTCCCCCTATCTACAGCTCACCTCTTCTTTCCCCATCCACAGCTCACCTCTTCTTCCCCCTATCTACAGCTCACCTCTTCTTCCCCCTATCTACAGCTCACCTCTTCTTCCCCCTATCTACAGATCACCTCTTCTTTCCCCATCCACAGCTCAGCTCTCCTTCCCCTGTCCACAGCTCACCTCTTCTTCCCCCATCCACAGCTCACCTCTCCTTCCCCTGTCCACAGCTCACCTCTTCTTCCCCCGTCTACAGCTCACCTCTCCTTCCCCTGTCCACAGTTCACCTCTTCTTCCCCCATCCACAGCTCACCTCTCCTTCCCCCGTCCACAGCTCACCTCTTCTTCCCCCGTCCACAGCTCACCTCTCCTTCCCCCGTCCACAGTTCACCTCTTCTTCCCCCTATCTACAGCTCACCTCTTCTTCCCCCTATCTACAGCTCACCTCTTCTTTCCCCGTCCACAGCTCACCTCTCCTTCCCCTGTCCACAGCTCACCTCTTCTTCCCTCATCCACAGCTCACCTCTCCTTCCCCTGTCCACAGTTCACCTCTTCTTCCCCCTCATCCACACCTCACCCCCCCTTCACCTCTTCTTCTTATCTGCAGCTCACCTCTTATTTCCCTGTCCACAACATGCCTCTTCTTCTCCCATCCAAAGTTCACATAACCAGAGCTCAACTCTGCACGCTGTCCACAGTTCACTTTAGCTCTCCCTCCTTCCCCCAATCCATTACATAAACATTCCTCCCCCTCCTACACAGCTTACACTTTGCACAAACTGCCCCTCTTTCCCTTCACAGCTCTCATCATTTCGCAAATTCACCCATATTCCCCCCTTCACAAATTTACTCCCCTCTCCTTCTCACAGCTCTCACCTCTTCACAAATCCCCTCTCCCCCCCCCAGTTAGCACTTCTATTCTACACCTCCAACCTACCCACAGCCTTGTCTCTGCACAAACGCCCCCAACCCTTTTCTCGCCACAGCTTTCTCTCACCTGTTCACAAAAGCTTTACAGTGTTGCAGCTGAAACTGCTCTGTTAGGTGCATGGACTTTTTCTTTCCAACACTGTGCAGTCTCCACCTATCAGACCTGTGGTACACAGTGAGAACCCTTCACTTGGCTCTGTCAAAGACCTTTGTCTTTTTTTAGCCAGACTAACTATGTAACTATGTAAGATGATGCCATTGGGGAATAAAGATATTTAGACGTTTCATTTATCATCCAATGTGATGGAAATAAATTAATTCTACCACCCTATCACAACTGGGCTAGGCTGTTCTAAAGTCACTCTTCTCACAACTTCTCAAAGCACACTGATTCCCTATTAATAGACTTGTCAGTCAAATACATGCCTTAGACTATAATCAGAACATGTGCAACCACAATGTGTAGATAAAAGTTGTAAAACACCTTCATTGCTGTTGATTAACAATTCACTATGAATCACAAGCAATTGTACTGGTTTTACTGTGATATATATAAGATAAGTCATATGAATGTGACCCACATTGGAAACCACGTACAATGGCTATTGTATGGTAATTCACTATGAAGAGCAGGCAAATAAACTGGTTTTTCTTTGATATGTAAGGTACGTCCACACTTGAGCTTGGCAGTGGCAACATAAGGTGAATCCAGAATGTTAATTGGCACGATATGTTATGAAAATGGCGTTGAGCCAAACGTCATTCTTTGTCTGCCTCTGTGCTCACCGTACTCCAGTATAATCTTTGTATTTTTTTTCTTTCTATTTTTTAGGATTTCAGCAAATTCAGTAAAGCCATGCACAGCTGTGTCATCCATTCACAGATATCTGTGTATGGAGAGACTACAAACCCCATCTTCCTCTGTGGCAGGGGGATAGGTAGTTCTTAATGGAGCACAAGTATGGGGAAAGCACCATATATAAGTATATTAAACATACTGTAGTTTCTATATTTAGTAATTATTTTTAAAAATGTGACAGCCAGGAGTTGCTATGTTATTCAGAAGCTATTACAGCCACTAATGTCAAAAAACAAAGATTGTGAGATAAATCCCTCTTAGATTGTAAGCTCCCATTATCAGGGCCCTCTTACATTGAACTGTATTGTTGCTGTATTGTTTCCCGTTATATTGTAAAGTGCTGAGCAAACTGTTGGCGCTATATAAATCCTGTATAATAATAATAATAATAATTGTTACTTTGTATTTTTTCTGTTCCATTAGGATATGTAGATTAATTGATTTTTGTTACCCTGAATATGTTTTCAGTTAAAGAATATGTAATCCCGGCATTTCATATTCTTGTTATGTGCCTGCTGTACCATGTACTTGTATGAAAAAGTATCCTCTTTGTATTGCTTCCTTTGTATGAAATCCATGGTATCCCTGCCAGTTCCTGTGCTTTCCTATTAAAAACTGACCACATTAGGCATGAGAGAACAGTGTGGTTAGTTCTCTAGCTGTTCTGGGAACTCAGTGTGATTTTCTCCAATGATCACCCTTGTCCTGACATGCTCTCCCCCTGCACAGCCATTCACCTGGAAGATCAGAGTGCTGATGTTTCTCTACACTCACATCTCTATGCAGCTGAGAACAGAGACTATGTGAAAAAAGAACAATTTATTTATATTATGTTTTATATATGTACACAAATGTTTGACCTTTAATTTTTATTTTAAACTGTATGGGTTGTTTTACGATGGGAGGTCGTACATATGCAGTAAAAAAAACAAAAAACTTTTGTTTGTCCAACTTCACCTATTATTAACCAATAACTCAGTGTGATCTTCTCCAATAATCACTCTTGTCCTGACTACCCCCCCCCCCGGACAGCCGTTCACTTGGAAGATCACAGTGCTGCTGTTTCTCCACACTCATGTCTCTATGCAGCTCAGAACAGAGGGTATGTGAAAAAAAACGGAAAAAGGTATTTATATTATTTATATTTGTACACAAATGTTTTACCTTTCATTTCTATTTTAAACTGTATGGGTTGTCCAATTTCACCTATTATTACCCAATCAGCCCTAACAAGCTTATATTTCTCCATCTCCCTTAGCTTTTTTTTTCTTTTGTTTATTTATATACTCATGTAATATTTTATTACAAATATATTAGTTTGTTTCATATTTATTTGTGTTCATTATTTTTTTTATTGCAGATTTAAAAAGGCATAATTGATTTAAAAAAAATTAATTTTTAAAAAGCTTTGGAGTAAAATCATAGTTTAAAGTAATTTTAAACAGGACTAATTAAAGAAGATAATTTATACTTTTTATCTATGGTAACACTTTAATTTTTTTAAACTATAACTGATCCACGTAGAATAAGTCTTTTCTTTTTTTTTTGTTTTTGTTTCTTTTTTTCTGTGCTATTTATTGCATTAACAAATACATTTGACTAATTAAGGAAAGGCAAAAAAAACCCCAAAAACATATTTGTATCAAGCTATCCTTGAATAAACAGGCTCATAGCAGAAATGTAAAAACTGCTCTGGTTGACAGGGGCAGTACAGGTGTGAGACCTGAAATGGTTAAAATTGTTATTTCATAATATTTATAGATTATTTATCGCGATATGTCATTTGAATGGTTGTAAAGTAATATATAAATACTGTGATATAAGTAATTGAAATAAGAGATATACTATATGCAATGTGCACAATCTAATGAATATATTTTGTGTATTTTCTGACAACATATTAATTGCTTGTAATTTCTTGAAAAAACTAAGAAAGATAAGCATTTTCATTCACATGTTTACAGTTTGGGCTTACTTAAATTTTCTAAATTTACTGACAGGACCACTGTAAGTAATAATGATTCAACAGCATTACTAACAATAATGGAGTTTGTGTTACAAACAAATTAAGCTTTTAGAATGGATTAGCTTGAATTTATTACTGATTATCCCTGTGTACGTACTGCAGGGTTACCACTGGCAAATCAGTTGTATATGCAAAATAGTTTCTGTATTTAGCAGTCATTAAAAAAAAAAATCACTGGATAGGTATGTTACATACCAGCCATGGGAAACGGCACTGAGCCAGAAGTAATTTCTTTGGAGAAAGTAATTTGCATAGTATCCCATGGGATATTGCCTAAAGCCTGTCTATGGGATTATAGTATTCCAGTATAATCTTTAATTTGTTTCAGATTATGATATTATATTTTTATATATATATATATATATATATATAGTGGATGGTGTGTATGTGTCACCTTGGTGTCACTAGTTTTCCAAAATCGTAATGATTTCTCTTCTGAGTCCTGGGGCCAGGAAGCTTTTTAGTGCTTTGGGTGGAAGTAAGCCCCCATGCCTAGGTCCACATATTACATGAAATCCAGACCTCATTATTAGCCTTAGCTGTGCACAGATGATTGATGCTCAGAGTTCTATCAGCACTCAGGCTGAAAAAAAATACAGCTTTCTGTATGTGGGGACCTGTTAGGTGGCAGTGTTAGTCAGGAAACAACTTGAGAAACCATACCAGGCCACATGCCCTCAACACGGGGGGGGGGGGGGGTGCTTTGGGGGAGGGAGCCTCCTCCCCAGAACCCTGGCCCAGTGGTTGTGGGAGTGCAGGGGTTGACTTATCGGAATCTGGAAGCCCCCATTAACAAAGGGGACCCCAGATCTAGCCCCCCCCATGTAAATGAGTATGGGGTACATAATACCCCTACTCATTCACCCCAAAAAAATGTAAAAATTAAATAAAAACACAAAGACTTATCAAATCCTCCCAAAACAATTTGGAAAACTTTTTGAATCCACCCATCTGATGAATATATGAATGATCCACCTGTCTGATGAATTCCAAAGAAACGAAACAAATCCCGTAAACGAACCAGACCAACACAAGAAATACGAAGAAACAAAATTATCAACCTAAAAAATACATCTGAAATACATCTAACAAATACATCTGAAATGAAACAAATTGAAATTCTGCAGAGTGCACATGTCTAGAAAAAGCAGATGATATAATAATGATAATGTTAGACAAATACATATCATAATGTAACATATACAGTATCAGTACATTATCTCTTACATTTATGTGGTCAATCTCAATGGATACTGCAAGTAGCATAAAAATTCTAGGGAACACAACATCACCATGATCAAGCCTAGATGAAAAGAGAGAGATGAAGATAAATATATCTTAATGTACACTTGGTGCGCATCTCTACATTTATAGCAATACAATATACACTTGTGAAGCTTCTCAATACAAAAAGGCAAACAAACACACAAACAAACCACAACTTTATAATAAATAAGTGCAATCCGCCATATGAAAAGTGAAATATATCTAAACATGATATGTAGCCAGTCTCTCAGATACATAGAGCATAGCTAAAACAGACCTTCACCCAATTAAGGCAGCTCTTTTGTCTCTCACCGGGCAAGAATGACCTTGCACTCCCCTAGCACTGACGGCACTTTCATGCCACTAGGCTGCGGGCATACACAGATGTGCTGCAGGGCTTCAGGAACCACCAAATACATGTTGTATATCTGCGTATGTGGGGGTTTCCTAGACATACATGAATATGATGAAGGTATGAGGTCCTGGATCTCAGAGGTGCCTGCACATGTGCAAAAAACTCTCCGTGCAAGCACAGATGTGCCACAGATCTCTGCCAGGTCCCAAGGTTGGGCAGCACCCTTTGGCACATCTGCGCACGGCCCAGATTTTTAAACATGGGGAATTGAAACTCCTCTTTAAACTACTTTTTATTTCACCAAAATTACCTCCAAATAATCAAGCACTTACTCCTAAAAAGTATCTTCAGGCATCCAAGTGTAGTATAGACTTGCTCAGAAAAATAGATCCTGACTATGTAAGATGCTGCAAACGGACATCATAGAAAAAAGTAGATGAAAATCTGAGATAATATTAACCATGTCGCATAACAATTATTCCATTGCTGTAAATTCTTCTGAATAAGGAAGCATTATTGTCATAATGGATAACACACAGTATAAGCAAATGTGTCAGAGAATGGTACCACCATAATTCGCTACCCTAGATCTAAGAGTTCCAATCTAGACTAATAGGGATAATACCAAAGGCATTTCAAGCAGCAGTAATAGATCAGAATACCATAAGGTATCTAATTATTGAACATCCACAGATTCTTACATTTTATGTGCTTCCAAAAACCCATAAAAATCTTCTCCAGGCAAACTGATTGTTTCATGTATTGGACGTTCCACTGAACATGCCAACAATAAGTTGATTGGTATCTTAGATCACAAATAATTAGTATCCTGTCTTTTGTTAAACACTATACAACTGTTGAAAATCCTAGAGGGCATGGTCATCCCATTCAGATTCTGTCTGGTTGCCACTGATATTGAAGCGCTTTACTCTAGTATTTCACATCATCTCGAGCAAGAGATCATTAGTAGGTTCTAGAGATCATTAGTAGATTCTAGAGATCATTAGTAGATTCTAGAGATCATTAGTAGATTCTTTAAAGAGAGGGGATACGGTTGTGGGTTGTAACCAGGTACTCCTTCAAAACATATATATATGTAGAGATGTAAAATACCTGGAAATTTTGAAGCCATGGGAAAAAAAAAATTTCCACTGTTTTTTTCTGGAAAAAAAAATCAGTGTTTCTTACAAATTGAAAGTCATTTTGTTACACTGCCATTTGCAGCTTTGCTCTCAGCAGAAATTGCACTTTGGAAATGTTTCCAAGCTCTAGATCGGGGTTTCTCAACCTTTTCACCTTTGAGGAACCCCTGGCAAAAAGTCTGAGATCTCGGGGAACCCCTAAAATAATTTTCATATGTATATCTCATGGAACATTGGTGTAATCAACAAGTGTTGATATAATAATGATTATTCTTAGAGCATTAAACAATAGAATAAATATTAAAACTAACCTCCTTAATGTAAAAATGTTTTTTTCCCCCAGATGCTCAATTATGGGTCAAACTTGAGATAAGCAGTGTACAGGGGGTCAAAAGAGCAGGGCACAGGGGATCCAGGAGAGAACAATGCAGTGGGGCAAGGAGGGAGCAGTGCAGGGTGGGGGGAGCAGGAGAGAGCAGTAAAGGGGAGCCAGAAGAGCACCGCACAGTACAGGGGGGCCAGGAGGGAATAGTACAGAGGGGCCAGTGGGGAACAGTGTGGGGGAGGGGAGGGGAGGGGAGGAGAGAACAGTACAGAGGGGTCAGAAGAGCACGGCACAGTACAGGGGGGCAGGAGGGAATAGTACAGAGGGGCCAGTGGGGAACAGTGCGGGGGAGGGGAGGAGAGAACAGTACAGAGGGGCCAGAAGAGCACGGCACAGTACAGGGGGGCAGGAGGGAATAGTACAGAGGGGCCAGAAGGGAACAGTACATAGGGACCAGAAGAGCATGGCACAGTACAGGGGGGCCAGGATGGAATAGTACAGAGGGGCCAGGAGGGAACAGTGCAGGGGGGCAGGAAGGAATAGCACAGAAGGGCCAGGAGAGAACAGAATGGGGGGGGGGCAGGAGGGTACAGTATAGGGAGGCCAGGAGAGAACAGTATAGGGGGCCAAGAGGGAACAGTATGGGGGCCAGGAGGGAACAGTATAGGTGGGTCAGTAGAGCACGAGGGGGGGGGGGAATAGTGCAGAAGGGCCAGGAGAGAACAAAATGGTGGAGGGCATAGGGGAACCGTACAGGGAGTCCAGGAGAGGCCAGTATAGAGATGACAGGTAGGAGCAGTTTAGGGGGCCAAGAGGGAAGAGCATGGGGGGGCTAGGAGAGAACAGTATAGGGGGCCAGTAGAGCAGAGCACAGTACGGGGCAGCCAGGAGGAAACAGTGCTGGAGGGCACAATACTGGAGTCTGTAGCAGTTTTCCTCTTGCAGTGTAGCTCAGGAAAGCTGCTGGTTTGTATCTGGTGCGGTGATCCCCACCCGCCATCCTGTCTCACCCCTCCCGAGTGATGTCACACAGGCAGACAGACCTGGGACAGACAGAAGGAGAGGGCTGGCTGGGATCGGTGCAGGACAGTGATGCAAGTTGTTTCCCTCTGCAGCTCGACTGTCGGCTATGTGGGGATGTGATCTAGCCATCTTCTGCTTGTGATGGATGGGCAGATCATGGAGAAACCCCTGGGGACCTCAGGTGGAACTCCAGCCAAGAAACACTGCTCTAGATGCTGGTTTCACCATTTTACTGAGAGGAAAGAAAAAACAATTTACTGACCAGACAATAGGTAAACATTATGCTTGGATAGTGAAGAACATTAATAGGATGTTTTAAAGTTCATAAAGATAAACTAATTTGTCAAATATAACCTCTTAGCTGTCAATTAAAGTGGTTGGAAACCCAATGTTGGTCAAATGCTGAAGACCAACATCCATAAATAGGAGTGCTCTGTGTCCGATCGCCTATTGTAAACATTTTTCTGTCACTCCATGTTTGTGATGTAGTCCTCTGAAGTTGTCCATCTCTGTGGGCATGGCAGCAGTCCGCAGCTTGGAAGGTGTAGCAGTGACACCACTGGACTCCCCTCCCCGCTCTACATGCCCTCATCCTCGGGCTCATTTCTGGCATAGTAGCGCCCACAGCGGGAGGGTTAGTGCGTGCACGCTGGCCAGATGTTTCGCACTCGGCTGTGTTACAATGCTGGTCCATGTCAAATCTACTTGGCACCTGTGAATATGTGAGAACTCCTGGTGCCGGTAGCTGTAAAGAGAGACCTGCTACCTGTCTTGGGGGGCGGTGCTAGACTATTTTGAGACCCAAGTAAGACCATAACATTTTTACAAACAGTAGAACATATTAGATAAAAAAAAATATAAAACTGCTAAATTTCTTTTAATTTGAAAAAATAAGTGCCATAAGATGCCACCAGCACCAATACTAAAGACAAAATCAGTGTCACGGACGGACTGTATCTGTGGCTGGCAGTGGCAGAGTGACAGTTGAAGTGAGTGGAGGGTGATGGATCCACACTGACAGATCCCAGGCTGGAATTCCCCAGGCAATGGGGGGGAGATAAAACGCTCTGACAGCAGGCAGCTGAACTGAGTGATCCCACACAGTAACAGATTTGACACAACACACCACCGCCAACACTGACACAGATCAGCAGGCACTAGAAGAGCAGGTTGTGGGATCGTGATGATGTCATCACTCACTGACACACTGCACATGTGATGGATGGCTGGCCGGGTCACGCTCACACAGACACGAGACATCAGAGTCAGAAATTACCTTCCTCCACAGGCGCAGCTCTGCCTCTGCTGATGAATGGCAGCCACCAGCCGCCTTGCAGCAAGGGACTGAGTCTGAGAGGAACACTGAAAGGAGCGGAAGCTCAGCTGCTACACTGGCCCCAGACACCCGGCATCTTCCTTTGTCCTTTCTTTCTCCCATCTGCCGCCCCTCTTCTCAGCTGAAGGATCATTCATGACATGGCGGCATCCCACACAGAGAGTGCTGGTCTGTGCTGCGCTCAAGTGCCCTAGGAGGCCGTGGATGTCAATCACCAGGTCCCGGACGATAGTTACCCGCCGGCGCCCGGTGATTACCGAGCATCTCCGACGGGGAGGAAGATTGTTTTGTTTAAAAAAAAAACTTCCTGCCTGTCAGCTCGGGTACACTGTTCTGGATGGCTGTGCACAGTACAGCCATCCAGAGCAGTGTGATTACAGTGAAGAACACCCTCCCCGCCCCCTAGTAAAACACTCCCAGCACACAGTTAACCCTTTGATCGCCCCTCACATTAACCCCCAACCTGCCCAGTGTCATTAGTACAGTGTCAGTGGTTTTTTTTATAGCATTGACACTGTATTGGTATCACTGGGGATGTCAGTGACACCACGTTAGTTCCCCCCCAGAGTCAGAATGTCTGCTGCAGTCCTGCTATAAGTCCCTGATTGCCACCATTACTAGTAGAAAAAAAATACCTTTATCCATACTGCCATTTGTAATCGCTGCAACTTTCACGTAAACCAATCAATTTACACATATTGGGATTTTTTTTAGCATGTCACAGAATACATTTTTTCCTAAATTTATGACGAAATTTGATTTTTACATTTTTTTTACTGGAGATGTTTAATAGCATAAAGTCAAAAATATTGTTTTTTTTCTCAAAACTGTCGGTCTTTTTTTGCTTATAGCGCAAAAAATAAAAAATGCACAGGTGATCAAATACCACCGAAAGAAAGCTCTATTCGTGGGAAAAAAGATGTAAATTAAATGTGGGTGCAGCATTGCATGACTGCGCAATTGTCAGTTAAAGTAACGCAGCACCGTAATGCAAAAAATGGACTTGTCAGGAAGGGGGGTAAATCCTCAGGAGGGCAAGTGGTTAAAAAAAAGACAAAAAAAAACAAACATGCTATACTTACCTGCTTTGTGCAGGGTTTTGCACAGAGCAGCCCCAATTCGCTTCTTCTGGGGTCCCCCACCAGCGCTCCTGGCTCCTTCCCCCTGCCATGTGCCCCCATAGCAAGCCGATTGCTGAGGGGACACTTGTGTAGGCTCGATCCTGAATTGTGCTCTGTGTGTCCATTGACACACAGAGTGCAGTTTGGCCCTGCCCCCACTCCCTCCTCACTGGCTGTGATTGACAGCAGCGGGAGCCAATGTTTCTGAGCCTATGAGGAGGACTAGAGCTGTGAAAACACAGTGCTGGATCGAGATCAAACTCAGGTAGGTGTATGGGGGGCTTGGGGGGGGGGGTTGCATTCAAAAAAACCTTCTGCTTTTAGAACCACTAAGAAAAAAAAAAAAAATCATTCACTGTCTGTGCCTCCCCCCATCCCTAACATTTACCTGACACCTCTCACAATCCATCCCTGTACCTGCCGGCAGTCACACTCTGCTCTCTCTCCCTGCATTCAAAGGCTTGGCTGAGAGCAGTTGGAGCTATTGGCTACTGCTGCTATCAGTCAAAATAAGTGAGGAAGGAGCAGGGGGGCAGGGCTTATCCAAGCTTTGTCATTAGATGCACACAGCCTGGCTCGGGTTCGAGCCCGCACAAGTGCCTCCATAGCAAGAGGCTTGCTATGGGGTCACTTGGAAAAAAGAAGGAGCCTAGAGCACAATAGGGGGACCCCAGAAGAAGAGATTCGGGGCCACTCTATGCAATATTATGTCATGTTTGTTATTTTAATTAAAACAAAATTAGCTTTACAATCACAATGTTATCAACAAATAAACAAGCCTATAGCAGAAAAGTAAAACATTGCTCTGGTCCATAGAGGGTATACAGGTGTGACAGCTGAAACAGTTAAATCATTGTTTCAAAATACATATAGATTACTTAACACCATATCTCACGCGGATAGTTACAAATAATCAATATGTATTATGCTTTAATGAACTTATATAAGGGATACAATGAAGGAAATAAGTATTTGAGCGGCGTGTCCAAGATGGCGACCAGAACGGCCGCATAAACCGGAGCTCCAGCACCTCGAAATTAAATCCGCTACCATCTGGGCAGCAGTGGACCCTGGCAGGGCACTGGAGGCACTTTCAGCATTCCCTGCATCTGGGAGAGGGGCGCCGTGCTATGCAATCCCTCTCAGGGGGGCTCCACCCAGCCCCGATTTCACCTCATCTGGGCCACAGTGAGTACAGTCGGCAAGGGTGCTGAACATCGGGTCCCCCTCCAGTGATCCGGGGACTGTAGCTCCCGTTTTTCGGCCCGGAGGCCCCTCCCTCTATAAACATGGCCCCCACTGGGCCTGGAGGCCTGTTGTGGCCTGCACACTGCCGGCAGTGAGGTACCTGGGCTCCCTACACCTGTTCTGGAGGACCCTAGAGCCAGCGCACAGGCCCCTCGGCCCTGTCAGAACCTATGGTGGGAGTTGGATCGGGCATCTGGGTCTCTGGCCTTTATTAATAGTGCCTACCACAGCTTGTATCCACCCTGCATTTCCACAGGTTGGTCATCATTTTTACAATATAAAGATTTAGCTGATAAGCCTGATCGCATCTATGTAACTATAACCTTACACCTTACCTGTTCTGGGCGTTATAGGTCCCCTGGGGTTATTATCTTCCTTGGCTATCCAATCTTCAGTCGATCACCCCCAGGAGACTTTCTGTATGCCGTCCACCAAGAAAAAGAGTAGGGGAAATGCTCACAAATCCCTTACGACATATTTATTTAAAACACACAAGATTTGCAACATGTCTCAAGATAATACAGAACGAGCATCCCCATCCGATCCCACGCAGGATACCGCAGCTCATCCATTAGCTCAGGACCAGGGGCGGACTGACCATTTGGAAACTTGGGCACTGCCCGAGGGCCCGGGGTCAGTAGGGGGCCCCATGAGATTCCCCTGGTACCTTTTTCATAGGCTTTTTTGAGTTTGGGCAAGGACATGGGCCCCATGATCCCCTATTGCCCGGGGCCCCATGAGTTGTCAGTCCGCCCCTGCTCAGGACAGTGAATATTCACAATAACTTACAAAGGGGGACTTGGAATCTTGCTTGGAAACTATGTACACCAAGTTAGCTGCTAAATTCCAATCAGAACTCCACAAGAGCAATGTTCTCTCTCAAGAAATAGTCGCATTGGGCTCCAGAACTGACCGCTTAGAGACCAAACACAAGGAACTCAGCCTAGCTTGTGGTGAGCTTTCCAGTGATCACGATCATTTACAAATAGCCTTTACACAATTGCAGGCACAGGTTGAGGATCTTGACAATCACAAATGCTAGAATAATTTGCGAGTTCGGGGAGTCCCGGAGTCTGTGACTGACCTTTCACAAGCCACAACCAAGCTATTTAAGTCTGTCCTTCCGGACCACAACCCTAGGTCCTTTGCTTGTGACCGCATCTATAGAGCCCTGTGCCCAAAACCTCCTAATGATAAACCGCCTAGGGACATTGTTCTGTGTATGAAGGATTTCCTGACCAAAGAAGACATACTCAGAGCTGCTCGCAATACCCCAACGATTACTGTTGAAGGTTCAGTTTTGCAGATATTTCTGGATGTTTCTCCGGTTACGTTAGAGAAACGTAGAAAAATTAAGGAAATCACAACTGCCCTTTTCTCAGCTCGTATCTACTACAAATGGGGCTTTCCCTTTAAGCTGATAGTTCCACATAATGGGAACACATACCTAGCCACATCCCTTCCTGAAGGCCGAGAAATCCTGGCCAAATTGGGCTTGGCAGACGCTACATCACCTCAACATCCACCTTTTACCCCTCGGGTTTCTCCCATTTGGCATACTCCATCTCCACGAAGGAATAGAAGGAGAGTCAGACAAGAACCGGGATGAAAATACTTTGCTCATTTGCATATTGCACACTGTTTTGATGGTCTTTTGTAGGATGCTGCAAAATGTTACATGTTCATATATCTATTAATTTTGATCTATTATTTAGTTGCTTGGACGTGCAAAAACCCAGAATGGGTCTTCGGACCCTCACTTTGCCGCCCGTATGCTCATAGAACTCTTTGGCATGTGACTCCACCCTGCTACCTAGCATGGCCGGAGATGTCGCTGCCCAGACGAGGGGTGACTGCTCCGCTTCCCATGTTTTAAGGTGGTGGAGTTTGGGCCCGTTTGGCCCTTTGATGATAAGTTTTTCTGTCTTTTCAGGGAAGGCACCTAGCCTACCTGATCCACGGTTTATTGTGATTTATTTAGTTGTAGGGGCTCTTAAGGCCCCAATTCTATTGCTTTATGTTTTTGGTTTTTTGACAGTCTTGGTACATATTACTCATATACAAATCTGTGGACATCCCAGTATTGGGACTTGGATGCTCCATAAATTGACAGATTTCACCTTCTATGATGTGGTTCCAGATATTCCACTAACTAGACAAACTATTGTTGATACTTTTAAGCAGGGTACAATAATGTTGACTGACACTATTTTTTTTTACCATGGCTATCCATTGCATCTCACATAATGTCCAGGGTTTCAATTCTCCAAATAAGCGTAAACGGCCTTCCACCAGTATAAGCGCCTAGGGGCAAAAATGACTCTATTACAGGAAACTCATTTTGTGGTTGCTAAACACCCGACGTCCTTTCATAGATCTTACAGACAGGGGTTTTACACCTTACACTCTACTAAAAGCAGAGGTGTGGCAATTTTTTTACATAGCTCATTCCCCTTTGATATTCAACAGGTCCATGGTGACCCTGAGAGCAGATTTATCATTATTAAAAGGCACACTTTTGGGCCGTGAACTCACGATCGCATATGTTTATGCACCAAATTCGGCTCAAGCTTCCTTCTTTTCTCACTTTTTCACAGTTCTTGATAGGTTTCCATCCCCTCATTTACTGGTGGGAGGGGATTTTAATCTGGTAGCTAACCCCCTTTTGGACAGAGGTTCGTGTTCACCATCTTTCCAGGCCTTCCCAAAATCCATTACTAAAAAATTAGAAACATTTCAACTGGTAGACTCCTGGAGGGCACACAATTTAGGAGCCAAAGATTGCTCATTCTACTCCCACCCACATGACTCTTAGATTAGATTATATCTATTGTTCCCCTATTCTGCTAGCCAACTCTAGGAAGGCATGTATTCATTTAAGTCCCGGGTTGGATCATAATATAATGGTATTGTCTATCACTTTCATAGGTCTTGCACCCATGCCCTATTCCTGGCACCTTAATGACTCTATGCTCACGGATATTAACTCCCGTCAAGAAGTAGTTACATCTATCCCGGAATACTTTCAGCTAAACACGACTCCGGATATCTCCCTGGCTACTTTGTGGGTGACCCATAGGGCGGTCATGCGAGGCGCCTCATCTCTATGGCCTCATCTAGAAATAGGGAACGGTGGAAACAAATTCAAAAACTTACCCGAGAATTAGAAACACATTATAGAGCTCATATTGGCAATCCATCTCTCTTAAACAAAACGATGATATCGCAAAAGCGTTTAGAACTGTATACTTTATTATCCCAGAAAACTGAAAAAGCCCTACATTGGGCGAAAGCCTTTTTTCTGTTAGATAGCAACTCAGCGTCTACTATGTTCGCATGGAAATAAAACCATTCTATACGACCCCCACATATCTATAAATTACGAACTAAAACCAACAGCGTCTCCTCTTTGCCTCATGAAGTCCTGGGTATTTTTGAAAAATTCTACTCTACCCTATTAGCCCCCCCACAATCACCTTCTGCTCCCCTAAACAGCTCTTGGCTTGATTCTATTCCCCTCCCTACTCTCACACCTTCTCAAGTATCCTCCCTTAATGCCCCATGTACCTTGGAGGAAATAACCCGTGCAATTAGCGCACTAAGAACTTCCACAGCACCGGGTCCTGATGGGTTTACGACTTGCTATTATAAACATTTTGCTTCTACACTGGCTCCTTTTTTGCTGTCGTTATTCAATCATGTTTTGCAGGGCGGCAGGTTCCCTGAAGAGATGCTGTTGGCTAATATGTCTCTTTTGCCTAAACCTTAAAAGACCATCATCTCCCTCAAAACTATAGACCAATTTCAGTAATGAACAATGATCTGAAAATTTTCAGCCATATTCTAGCAGATAGGTTGGCCCCTATTATATCCACTTTGGTCTCACCAGACAAATCGGGATTTATCCCAGACAGATTTATCACAGTCAACATTCGCCTCACGCTAAATGTTATACAGACGCCAATTTGTACTCTAAGGAAGTTTGGTTACTGAGTCTGGACATCAACAAGGCCTTTGATAGCGTTCTCTGGCCCTATTGTTTTCTCTACTGTAGAAGATGGGCTTCAATGCCGAATTTCTGTCTGGTATACATGCTTTGTACAACTCCCCCAAAACAAGAATCAGACTCCCAGTCTGTAATTCCGATTTTTTCACACTGGGCAGGGGTACCCGTCAGGGCTGCCCACTTTCACCCTTATTATTTGTGCTTGTTTTGGAACCCTTGGCTATTGCAATAAGATCACATTCAGATATTTCTGGTTATCCATTATTGGTTTCCCATTTCAAATTATGTATGTATGCAGATGATATTATGCTTTTCCTCACTAACCCGTTAGTGTCATTGCCCAATTTATGCACATTATTGAATGACTTTGCTACAGTATCAGGTCTTACAGTAAATTTTACCAAATCTGTAGTTATGCCTATAAATGTTCCTGATTCCCTGAGTGCATATCTTCGCAATTATTTTCCATTTTGTTGGGCCACTGACCGGATCCCATACCTGGGTATCTACCTCACTCCCAACTTTTCAAAACTATTTGCCGTTAATTACCCACCGTGTGTGTCTCGCCTTGCTACTCTTTTGAAAATCTGGCATGGATACGCCATCTCATTCTGCTGTGGCCGAGGCCACAGTGCATCGGTCTATGCAGTCTTGACTACTAGGAGCCCATATCCTGGGAGTTTGGACTGAGATTTTGAGGCTAATCCATACCATCTGTATATCCACCCTATGGGCTATAGCCCTACACTGGAAATCCCTCACAGTACCATTGGCCACATTTCTGCATAGAGTTGATGCAATGATGCTCATGGAAAGAATTAATTACACCTTATTGGATAAGATGCACTTATTTGACAGAAAATGGGAAATCTGGGGAACTCACAGGCATTTACTATCTGACTAATGTCCACTCATATTTTGGTTGATTGAGTCATTTTCCTGGTAGCTATATAGATCTGTATACCCTTCTACCTATATTGTTCATGTACTTAATTTCTTTTCTCTTTCTTTTTGCCTTGTTCCTGTTGTATATCTTACTTGATGTTGTACTGTCATTTTGTAGTATATTTCTTGACAAAAAAAACTAAATAAAAATGTTTGTAAACAGAAATAAGTATTTTATTTTTTTTTAATTTATTAATTTTCAACCAAGTACAAATCACAATCACTTTCTCTTTTAACAAAAGGAAACAAGACATAAAATCAATATCTTCCTACTGACATAGTTTATCTATTTCCCATATCTCCAACTACCCCTATCCTAGAAATAAGTATTTGATCCCCTGCTGATTTTGAATGTTTGCCCACTCACAAAAAAATGATCAGTCTAAAAATCGAATGGTAGGTGTATTGTAACACTGAGAGACAGAAAAGCAACAAAAATTCAAAAGAAATGCATGTCTAACAAATGATGGATTGATTTGCATGCTCATGAGGGAAATAAGTATTTGATCCCCTATCATTCAGCGGGATTTCTGGCTACCAGGTGTCTTTCATACAGGTAACACGCTGAGATTAGAAGCAGTCTCTTAAAGGGAGTGCTACTAATCTCATTTTGTTACCTGTATAAAAGACACCTGTCCACAGGAGCAATCAACAATCAGATTCCAAACTCGCCACCATGGCAAAGACCAAACATTCAAAATCAGCAGGGAATCAAATACTTATTTCCTTTACTGTATACAGTATGTTACAATCTAATAAATGTACATTATATATTTTCTGACAACAAATTAATTGCTTGTAATTTGCTGGAACATCCTATGTAAAGTTTTTTTTTAATAAAAGTAGATTGCACAATGCCAAACACATCAGCAAAAAGGCTAATTACTGTTGATTGTTGCTGCCATCTCTGTGTTGATATATAACATAGATATGAAGTGGAAGATAAACAATATGTATCCGAATATTGATTAATATGTAAGAGATACTGAAATCTTACACTGTTTATAAAAGTAGTGACGACGATGTATGATAGCTTTTAATAGCTATTGGCCTGGAAACATTCCAGTCAATCAAGTTTCTCCGGAGCAGAGAACAAGGGTGCTTATAAACATAGTAATGTATCCAGTAGCATGCAATAACCAATATTCAAAATTAATAGAAAAATAGAAAAATTTAAAATATCAGTAACAAATTCTAGTTAACGGGAGAAAAAGCAGAAAACATTAACTGGGGTAAACTAAGGAATAAAAAGCAGGTAAAAATTAACACATTACCCTTTTTTAACATATCTGGTTGCTTTCACTGAAATCACTCTAAAAATTAAATAAAAGCTTTTTCTTTTTAAAGTTTTTTTTAATGTGACAATAAAAATTAACAAACAAACATGAAAACAATTAAATATTAACAGCTAGAGAAAAATAATCAGCAAGAAAATAATAACTAAGGGGAGGAAGAGTCATAAGGATCGAATTAGGAAAAAATAATGATAAAGAAGAGTTTAAATAGAAACAAATATTATTTTAAAGAACATTTTTTTTTACTTGTCCAGTTGCTTTCACTGACATCACATGCAAATCACTTTGATCGAAAAAATTAAACAAATGCTTTCTTTTCAACGTAATTTTTTTTTTTAGTGCAACACTAAATTTAAAAAAATGACAAACAAAATGAATAAAAATTTAAATAAATATTAACAGAGAAATAAAAATTTTAAAAAATCAGCAATAAAATAATATCTAAGCGGACAAAGAGGAAAATGAGCTGTTTAGGAAAATACATTAATGATTAAGAAGGAGTTAAATAAGAACAAATATTATTTTAAAAACTTTTTTTTTTACTTGTCTGGTTGCTTTCACTTACAGCACATGTATATCACTTTGACCTAAAAGTTAAACAAATGATCTCTCTTTTTAAATGTTGTTATTTTTTTTAATGCAACACTATAAACAAATTAACAAACAAAATAAATAACAATAAAAACATTTAAATGTTAACGAGTAAGAAATGATAAAAAAAATCAGCAAAAAAATAATGGCTAAGGGAAAGAAGAGGAAAAGGAGCTAATTGGAACGGATTAGGAAAAAGATGATTAAGAAGGAGTTAAATAAGGAAATGTATTATTTGAAAAATGTTTTTTTACTAGCTGTGGTTGCGTTAATGGACATCATATGCAGATTGAAGCTCATTCTTTTTGAACAGCAGATGAATGAAATACAGTAACAATGATACAAGTAACAATGTTATTTTTAACTCTCTCATCTACTCTTACTGTATAAACACATATGAACATATCAACATAGATAATTACATTTAAAAATAGATTTATAAATATAAATGAAATAATAATCACAAATAATTATATGATGAAGTTATAAATACAGTGTCAGGATGTTTTTTTTTGACAGCAGGAAATCTGGCCTCTCAGTCTGGGTTGACATATGTGCAGGGCTGGATTGCAGTGCGATTTGTAAAAGAGTTCGGTTTGATTTTGTTCAGCAGTTCAGGTGTCCCAATGCAAATTGTTAAAGTGTATGACATTGGAAATCGCACCTGAACCAGGCTGAAAATCGTACCGGTCCCTTGTTAAATCGCACCGGTCCCTTGTTAAATCGCACTGCGGCCGACCTGCACATATGTGAACCGACGCCATAGAAAAGGATTTTATGTCATGCGAATCGGATCAAAATGCATCCAAATTGCATATATGTTAACTGGGTCTTATTTTGACAGTTGGGAATTGCCAGCAAGTGCTAGGTGGGGGGAGCTGCAGGGGCGCAGATGGACAGGATGCCCCCAACTAAGTTACAGTGGTTGTAAACGTCAGAAATGAATCCAATCCAGAGCACTAAATGTTTTTTCTGCCTGCTGCATCGTTCCTCTACTATCTGCATGAGTCACTTGTGACAAGTTTTCCTGACACCAAGAGAAAAATGGTGACAGGAGAGGGACCTCCAGTTGATTGACAGCCTCAGCTCTGTTCCTGTGACCTGTGAGAGTGTCTCTTCCCTCCAATCAGCTCTCAGAGCTCTCCTCACTGAACTCTGCAATATGTAATTTCAGCTCCCGTTTTTTAACTCTTAGACAAGCTTTTTAAATTCAGCACTTTGAATGGATGTAGAGAAGAGAATGTTGCAGATAACCCGGTACAACTTATATAGGAGGATTTGTTTCATTTCTGTGTATAACTTCACTTCACTGGGTGCATGTAAGGGTTTACAACCACTTTGATATAGAAAATAAATAGCATTTATAATAGTGTCCCTTTTTAAAGCGGTGTTTCTGTTTCTAATTAAAAATACTTCTACTTCTGAGAAAATGAAAAGAATGCTAATTTGACACTTTAATTGTAGGTTGCTTTGATGGCCTTTCCTTTTGTTGTGTCATGTTTTTGTCATAGATTTAGTATGCCATTACTGTGCACAGTTCTGCAGAGGATGTGGACACTATTTTATTACTAGAATAATAAATCAGGTGCTCAGGAGGCAGTAGACAATTATGCTAAACAGATATGCTAAAGAGGAGGCGTGGCCACAGGCATCATAAATGCAGAACAGACATCAACCGAGATAGCTTGTACCCTGGGGTAGACCCAGTAGGCATACATCACCACCCTGGGAAGGAGGGTTTCTCCAGAGGTATCCACACCCACCAGGTCTGTCATATGGGCCTATCATCTATGGGGATCTAGTACAAGTATGCTTCATGGAAGACAGTGTTATGTTATGCCCCTTGATATGTTGGCTGCCAAACCAGCTACTGATAGAGCCTATGCTTGCAATTACACCCAGAAAATAGCACTTAAGAAGCTTGGCACATGTCGTGTGTGTGCTGATTTTCAATTTGTAAAGTGGCCTCAGTAGAACCCAGCTCAGTAGTACCCCCACTCAGCAGATCCCCAACTCATTAGTACCCCTATTCAGCAGATCCCCAACTCAATACTACTCCTGTTCAGCAGATCCCCAGCTCATTAGCACCCCTGTTCTGCAGATCCCAAGCTTCTTAGTGCCCTCCTTTAGCAGATCATACCCCCAGCTCTATTTATGCCCCACTCAGTAGTACTCCTACTCAGCAGATCCCCAGCTCATTAGTGCCCCTGTTCAGCAGAACCCCAACTCATTACTACCCCTGTTCAGCAGATCCCCAGTTCATTAGTACCCCTGTTCAGCAGATCCCAAGATTATCAGTGCTCTCCTTTAGCAGATAATACCCCCAGCTCTGTTGATGCCCCACTCAGTAGTACTCTTACTCAGCAGATCCCCAGCTCATTAGTGCCCCTGTTCAGCAGATCCCAAGTTTATTAGTGCCCTCCTTTAGCAGATTGTACTCCCAGCTCTGCTGATGCCCCGCTCAGTAGTACTCCTACTCAGCAGATCCCCAGCTCATTAGTGCCCCTGTTCAGCAGATCCCCAACTCATTACTACCCCTGTTCAGCAGATCCCAAGCTTATTAGTACCCTACTTCAGCAGATCCTGTATCAATAGTACCCCCAGCTCTGCTGATGCCCCCTCAGTAGTAACCCCCAGCTCTGCTGATGCCCCACTCAGTATTAACCCCCAGCTCTGCTGATTTCTTGCTCAGTAGTAATCCCCAGATCTGCTGATCCTTAGGTTTGCTGATCCTCCTCTCTCCAGTCCCTGATCACCTCCAGCTCTATTGCTCCCATGCTGTGCACCACATGTGACATTGGATAATTTCTCCTGCTCCAGTCCCACAGCTCTGCTGATCCTCTGTAGCTCAGTCCTCTCTCTCTGATCCTTACTCACCTTCCGCTATGGCATTCCCATGTTGCACAACAAGTGTGCCATCTCCTAGTTGCTCCGCTCCAGTCCAGACCCTGATCACCCTCCTGCTACTCCACACTGTACACCAAATGTGATGTCTGCACCATACACTTCCAGAATATATACACATGAACCGGAAGTGATTCTTGATTACATCTTTCCAGTTCGCTGGTTGGATTCCCAAGCTGCAGATGCCATGAAGGCTTTGGAGACACCCCAAAGATTTTGAATGAGAGGCATGTTGAGTCCATGGACCATTTTATTTTTTGCCACAAATTTTTCAAAAATGATAATTTTTTTTTTTACACAAAGTTGTCACTAAAATTATATATTGCTCATGCATGCCATGGGTATATGTGGAATAACACCCCAAAACACATTCTTCTACTTCTCCCGCATATAGGGATACCACATGTGAGAGACATTTTGGCAGCCTATCTACATACAGACCCCCAAAATCCAATGACCACCTCCAGGAATATCCAACTGCCTCTCGGGGGATCAGGAGGGAATTTTTTCCCCCTGCAGGAGCAAATTGGATCATGCTTTGCTGGGATTTTTGCCTTCCTCTGGATCAACTGTGGGTGTGGGATTATACCTTTTTTTTTTTTTTTTAATGGTTGAACTGGATGGACTTTTGTCTTTTTTCAGCCAGACTAACTATGTAACAAATGAGATCTGAAAAATTCTCACTATGCCTCTTAGCAAATACCTTGGTGTGTCTACTTTCCAAAAATGGGTCATTTGGAGGGGGGACTTCTATACTATCCTGCTATTTCAGGGCCAACATTAGAAGCTTATGCCACACATCACCCACTCTTGAAGACCAAAAACTTTTTTTTTGCTAGAAAATTACTTTGAATCCCTAAACATTATATATTTTTTTTAAAGCAGAGGCCTTAGAGAATAAAACGGTGGGTGTTGAAATTTTTTACGTCACACAGTATCTGCTCAGCAATTTTTCAAACGCAAATCTTTTGGGAAAAATACACTTTTTAGAATTTTATTGCACAAAAACACAATATATTGCACAATTGTTTGATAAAATATAAAATATGACGTTATGCTGAGTAAATGGATACCAAACCTGACATGCTTTAAAATTGTGCATGCCCATGCAATGGCGACAAAGTACATACATTTTTAATATCGATAGGTGATGATTTAAAAGCCTTTACAGGTCACCAATTTATATTTACACAGGAGGTCTAGTGCTATAATTACTGCCCTCGAGCTGATGTCGCTAGTGGCAGGAATACAGTGATCAGTGAAAACTCTATATACTGACACTGTACTAATGGCACTGGCTGGGTGATGGGGCGATCAAAGGGTTAATAGGGACGATCAACGGGTTAAATGTGCTAATCTAACGTGTGTATGTAAAATGTAGTGCTTTTGCTCAGTGCCGTGTTCTCTCTTCTCTCCCTGGACCAACTAGGGGGGCATCAGGGGGGGAAAAGGTGCATTCACACCCCTAAATAGGAAGTGAGGTAAGATTATGTCACTTTGTCCAGAGCCGCTGCTCGTCCACAAAATGCTGGTAAGCAGTCGGCAAGTAGTTTAAAAAAAACCCTTAAATTTTTTTTTTAATTCTCAATATGGTATTTTTAATTTTATTTTTTAAATTATTTTTTTAAATACTTTTATCAGAATAGTGCAATGTTACCATAGTAACATCGTACTACTGTGGGGGGTGATCAGCCTTTTTTTTTTTAACACTTTGCTTTGCAGGAGAAATAAAGATCATTTCTCCTGCAATGCAAAGCTTGCTGTCATGAACACATTTATGGACTGTCATGAATAAGTTAGGGTTTTGACAGCTCAAGATAGTGATCTGTGATTGACTGGAGCTGGTCACATGGTACAGGGTACAGTGATTGGCCCCATGTATTATGTGACAGCTGTGGGCCAATCACAGCTCCCTAGGAAGAGAAGCTGAGCTATTATGAATCAGATTGATTCATAGCAGCTTTGCTAACATTGTGATCATGTGATCGCCACTGGGTCCCATTCACCGGGATCTTCATTCCTTTGTGTCCGCCGGACACAGCAGTCACGGGTAGGGAGCACCAAGTGCCTGCTTGGGTGCGCAGCACCCCCCCCCCCTCCTGTGTTAGTACACCCAGAGCAACGTACCCGTTCGTCGCTTTGCCTGTAGCTGCCGCCCAACCGCAGTACATTGGAAGTGGTAAAAATGCCTGATGCTTGTAAAAGTCAATAAAGCTTTTACAAGTGTTTAGGCACATTTACAGGTGTCAAGCGATTGGGCGTTAATTCATTTAACTGGCCGGAATAATCATTTATTTCGGCCATTGAAATGAATTAATGCACAAGTGCTAAACCTGCCTACCGTTAACGCACGTTTAGATGCGTCAAGCATTTTTTTCTACCAAATTGCTGCTGGTCCTGGATGCACTGGCAGTGGTTTTTTTTTTTTCCAGCTCCTAAAAGTCCCTGCCACTAAAAGCTTCTAAAAGTCTATGTGTGCATGGATACATAGGATAACATGGAGGGGTGTTTGGAAGCTGTAAAAAAAAAACAAAAAAAAACCTGGTACCCCTAAAAGTGGCTGCAAAAATACCCTGTGTGCATGAGGCCTAGAGGCCCAGTTCACTTATTATTGCTGTCAATCAAGCCCTGATGAAGGGGGCACTCTTGAACCCCCGAAATGCATTGGACACATTATTGCTGGACTTGTACTGCAATGCATTTGTGTTTGAGCCTCTTAGTGTTATGGCACTTCAGTTCTCATTTTTGTTACATTACACTAAAAAGGCAGGGAGACCGTGAAGATCTTCTGGCCTGTAGAAGCCGCCTGCCTGGGAACCAGATAATCTACATAAACATCTCTACTTTAACCCCTTCACACCTAAGGGTAAAACAAATCTTAATGCCTAAGCACAATTTTGTAATGTTGACATGTGTTAGTAAAACCGTACATATCATCACAACTACTTTGTACATCCAGGTGGATTATACCTTGTTTTTTTTTTTTAGCACAAATTGGCCTTTCATTTGGTGGTAAGTCATAATTGATATCACCACAGCAGACCATACAAGACTAGACAGCACCAGTATTGAAGTAAACCAGGAGGTAGACTCATTTATTTGAACACAGATATAAGAAATATACACTCCCTGCATAATGACAGAGGGTGGGGTAAACTACATTTAGTAACAAGAGACACACAGGTATTCAAACTTCACTCCAGCAGACAGTCCCATCAGGAGGGAGGGCTGCTGGAGACACCTCCCCCAAGCTAATACACATAAACACATATATCCCATAATAGTTTGCTCCCAAGCAAGACAAACAATAGAACAATGGGTTGCAGCCACACGACACCAAACAACTCACAACTCCCACCCCACTTATACAGGTCTACACAATATTAGGACAGATCACCCTGTACCCCTAACAGGCACAGGGTGACATAAGAGGGATATGGGGAGCTGAGACAGGGGGTCTTCCCACCTCTACAAAGTGAGCTGGGTTCCATGGGCCCCCACCCAAAGTGACTCCCGTCACAATGACCTTGACCCAAACACTTACCCAAGTACTGAACTAGATCAAACCTTGATCTAGGTATTTATTTTATAATATTTATCTCTTTTTTTTTTAACAAACATTTTTCCCCTCTATTCCAGTGAAAGGATGATTTTCTTATCCCCTCAGAGACCCCCGGTCTGTGGAGAGATTCCTGGTTTATCAGCAGAATTCTGGGAACACCCTTTGAACACGGAAATAACGGTAGCTTATGTTCAGAGATGTTCAAAGTTTATTAGACATTACTAAGATTATATAGGATACAGACAAATTAAGGGAGGGGGGAACGAGTTTCAAAACTGTAACTTGTAAATTTCCATCATGAGCTAACTACATGAAACATGACATATACATTTATAGAATGTAGTCGAACAAAGACAATGTCAGGGTCGTCTTATCTTTTGTTGATAAATCCTTGAGCAAACTAAAACAGTTTGATTAAACTTCTAATATATCTGCAAAAACCTAACTTAATACTTAAAATGGCGTACATTAACACAATGGAGGTTATTTAGATCCTTTCAATCCCCTCTTAGATCATGGACATGATCTCAATTCTTTACCTCATTCATCTTTTTGTACATAGCCAGATAACCTTCATTTGTATTTTGTGGCTTGGTGACTCTAGCAATGCAATATAATAAGCATTTAAAACATAGATATAAAAATAAAACAAAAAACAATATCATGACTATGCTTACAGCGATACCTTTCATCCATGAAAAAACGGAACCAAATCCTGATCCTAGCCTATCAAAAGGACTCCATCCATCTTTTCCTATAGCTCTAGCTTCTTCCATTAAAACATCTACCTGTTCCCTGTGTTGCTTTATTATTTCATAATAATCTGGAACTGTCATTGTGGTATTATATATCCAAGTACAACATTCATAATCCTCTGTCATCTCACACAAACCTGTCAGAGCAGCACTCATGCTTTCAATAGCTAATTCTTGCATCTCCAGCTGTTTTCTAATAGCTCTGGTCTTGGTATTTAGCAACCCTATGTCCTCTCTCCTCCATCAATATAGAGAGAGAGAAAAAAAAAGGGGGGGCCGGGCTGTACAGTGGCTGATCACTGTGATAGCCAATCAGAGGCTATCACAGCAATCATGTGACCTGGAATCGGGAGTCTTGTGTCCCGATCGTTAGAACAGGATCCGGGGCTATCAGTGAAACCCCGGTCCAGGGGCGGACTGACAATTCATGGGGCCCCTGGGCAATAGGGGATCATGGGGCCCCTGTGTCCTTGCCCACACTCAAACCACACCCAAAAAAACCTATGAAAGGTACCAGGGGCATCTCATGGGGCCCCCTACTGACCCTGGGCCCTCGGGTAGTGCCCAAGTACCCCAATGGTCAGTCCACCCCTGCCCCGGTCTTTTGCTGGGAGCGTGCCGCAGCAGAAAAGCAGGTATGCAAATTAGCAGCCACACAGAAAAAAAACCAGTTCTGTGAGGCCACTAATTTGAGTGTGGTCGGCGTCAAGGGGGTTAATATGCTCCCAGCACAAAGACAGGTACGCAAATATGCGGCCCCATGGAAAAAAAGCCCAGTTCTGTGAGATGCATATTTGTGTTGTGTCGGCGGCAAGGGGTTAAGATAGAAATACCAGTGAGATAACCCTACAGGTCCAGCACTATTTTTCCACTTTCCTCAACTGCCCAGATAAGTGTGGTGAGTTGGTAAAACTAAAGCTCAACCACTTATTTTTACCTTCATAGAGTGTAGTCAGAAGACCCTCCACAGTTCAGCACACCAGGAAACCATCCTGCCTTTCTCTTTCTGTTAGCTTATATACCAAAGTTGGAAATATAAGGCGGCATGCTACCTCCAAAGCCTATTCTAGCATTAGTTTTTACTAAAATAATTAGATGACACAAAGGACAGAGCTTGTACAAAAGGTCCCCGTTATTCAAAGTGCCTGTGGCAGTCCCATGTCTAAACATGGCCCCCGAAGATCACGTTTTTGTGGATAGGACTGAAAATGTGACAGTTCAGTTTCATTACCATATGTTAATTGTGGAGGCGCCACAAGTTCTCGGGCAATAATACATTATGCTGAAACGTGTGCGTATGCACATCAACATACATTTATCAATCACGATTTGAATTTTTAATAAAAAGGGAGACAATGAAACACCACCATCCATCAACCATATGTCTACCAGAATCTGCTAATTTGCTTTTTAATGATTTGTGTTGGCAGCATTTGCATTCCAAGAACTTGTTGAGACAGGCAGTGAGCTGCTTACAGCTCCGAGCTTCCTCTATCCTCCAGGATGAGCGATAGGCTCCATTCACCCGTAATTAATAGCGCCATCCACAGACTCAGTCATTAGCAGTAACACATGCAAAGGGAATGCATGCAGTGTGTAGTGTACAGTATCTCACAGAAGTGAGTACACCCCTCACATTTTTGTAAATATTTTATTCTGTCTTTTCATGTGACAACACTGAAGAAATGACACTTTGCTACAATGTGATGTAGTCAGTGTACAGCTTGTATAACATGTAAATTTGCTGTCCCCTCAAAATAACACACAGCCATTAATGTGTAAACCGCTGGCAACAAAAGTGAGTCCACCCCTAAGGGAAAATGTCCAAATTGTCAATATTTTGTGTGGCCACCATTATTTTCCACTACCTTAACCCTCTTGGGCATGGAGTTCACCAGAGCTTCACAGGTTGCCACTGGAGTCCTCTTCTACTCCTCCATGATGACATCACGGAGCTGGTGGATGTTAGAGACCTTGCGCTCCTCCACCTTCTTTTTGAGAATGCCCCACAGATGCTCAATAGGGTTTAGGTCTAGAGACATGCTTGGCCAGTCCATCACCTTTACCCTCAGCTTCTTTAGCAAGGAAGTGGTCATCTTGGAGGTGTGTTTGGGGTCATTATGTTGGAATACTGCACTGCGGCCCAGTCTCCGAAGGGAGGGGATCATGCTCTGCTTCAGTATGTCACAGTACATGTTCGCATTTGTGGTTCCCTCAATGAACTGTAGCTCCCCAGTGCCGGGAGCACTCATGTAGCCCCAGACCATGACACTCACCACCATGCAGACTGTAGGCAAGGCACACTTGTCTTTGTATTCCTCACCTGGTTTCCGCCACACACGCTTGACACCATCTGAACCAAATCAATTGATCTTGGTGTCATCAGACCACAGGATATGGTTCCAGTAATCCATGTCCTTAGTCTGCTTGTCTTCAGCAAACTGGTCGCAGGCTGTCTTGTGCATCATCTTTAGAAGAGGCTTCCTTCTGGGACGACAGCCATGCAGATCAATTTGATGCAGTGTGCGGCATATTGTCTGAGCACTGACAGGCTGACCCCCCACCCCTTCAACCTCTGCAGCAATGCTGGCAGCACTCATACGTCTATTTCCCAAAGACAACCTCTGGATATGACGCTGAGCACGTGCACTCAACTCCTTTGGTCGACCATGGCGAGGCCTGTTCTGAGTGGAACTTGTCCTGTTAAACCACTGTATGGTCTTGGCCACCATGCTGAAGCTCAGTTTCAGGGTCTTGGCAATCTTTTTATAGCCTAGACCATCTTTATGTAGAGCAATGCCATGAGGTGCTATGTTGAACTTCCAGTGACCAGTATGAAAGAGTGAGAGTCATAACACCAAATTTAACACACCTGCTCCTCATTCACACCTGAGACCTTGTAACACTAATGAGTCACATGACACAGGGGAGGGAAAATGGCTAATTGGGCCCAATTTGGACATTTTCACTTAGGGGTGTGCTCACTTTTGTTGCCAGTGGTTTAGACATTAATGGTTGTGTGTTGAGTTATTTTGAGGGGACAGCAAATTTACACTGTTATACAAGCTGTACACTGACTACGTCACATTGTAGCAAAGTGTCATTTATTATTATTTTTTTCAGGTACTTATATAGTGCAGTCAATTTACGCAGTGCTTTACATGTACATAAAAAAAATTGTATGTTCACATATGTCCCTAACCTTCAAGGGGCGTACAATCTAAGGTCCCTAATTTACATTTATACATACACATACTAGGGACAATTTACACAGGATCCAATTAACCTACCAGCATGTCTTTGGAGTGTGGGAGGAAACCCATGCAGGCACAGGGAGAACATGCAAACTCCAGGCAGGTGGTGCTGTGGTTGGGAATCGAACCAGCGACCCTAGTACTGGCAGGTGGAAGTGCTAACCATTTAGCCACTGTGCTGTCATTTCTTCAGTGTTGTCACATGAAAAGAGAATAAAATATTTGCAAAAATGTGAGGGGTGAACTGACTTCTGTGAGATACTGTACCTGCGCTTTGTATCATTCATCCACAGCATTGCAATCATCCTGAAGTTAAAACGTTCACTCAGATAGCTATAAAAGCTGAATTACTGTTAAATAACACAGAATATATGGAATATATACATTTATGAGAGCTGTTTTACCTGCCAAATGATTTGCATTTCTGTCCATGCAGACCTGGGAGTTACACAGCTGTCTTACTGAACAATCTTGTCTAGCAGGAGAAGGGGTCTGATTTTCTTTACTGGAGTTTCCATTTTACTTACATGGCCACTCGTAAACCCCACCCTGTGACTGACCAGTGAAAGGAGAAGTAGCACACTGATGTGCTCATTTCTCTGCTCTTAGCATGGTTCCTTACAATGTGGCACACCTGACTGGTTACTTGTACTGCTTCTCCCTCTCCCATTTTGAACTCTGCTGTACAGTGACTGCAAAAAGGCTGATACCAGGTCAAATGCAGGTACTTACACTGCTTGCATTTAGATATATACATTAAAGTGTTACTAAATCCAGGACTCTGCATTCACTATATCTGGTCTCCCCAGAACCCTGTATTCACTATATCTGGTCTCCCCGGACCCTGCATTCACTATATCTGGTCTCCCCGGACCCTGCATTCACTATATCTGGTCTCCCCAGAACCCTGCATTCACTATATCTGGTCTCCCCAGAACCCTGCATTCACTATATCTGGTCTCCCCGGACCCTGCATTCACTATATCTGGTCTCCCCGGACCCTGCATTCACTATATCTGGTCTCCCCGGACCCTGCATTCACTATATCTGGTCTCCCCGGACCCTGCATTCACTATATCTGGTCTCCCCGGACCCTGCATTCACTATATCTGGTCTCCCCAGAACCCTGCATTCACTATATCTGGTCTCCCCAGAACCCTGCATTCACTATATCTGGTCTCCCAGGACCCTGCATTCACTATATCTGGTCTCCCAGAACCCTGCATTCACTATATCCGGTCTCCCCGGACCCTGCATTCACTATATCTGCTCTCCCCGGACCCTGCATTCACTATATCTGCTCTCCCCGGACCCTGCATTCACTATATCTGCTCTCCCCGGACCCTGCATTCACTATATCTGGTCTCCCCGGACCCTGCATTCACTATATCTGGTCTCCCAGAAACCTGCATTCACTATATATGGTCTCCCAGAAACCTGCATTCACTATATCGGGTCTCCCCGGACCCTGCATTCACTATATCTGGTCTCCCTGGACCCTGCATTCACTATATCTGGTCTCCCAGGACCCTGCATTCACTATATCTGGTCTCCCCAGAACCCTGCATTCACTATATCTGGTCTCCCCGGATGCTGCATTCACTATATCTGGTCTCCCTGGACCCTGCATTCACTATATCCGGTGTCCCCGGACCCTGCATTCACTATATCCGGTCTCGCAGGACCCTGCATTCACTATATCCGGTCTCCCCGGACCCTGCATTCACTATATCCGGTCTCCCCGGACCCTGCATTCACTATATCCGGTCTCCCCGGACCCTGCATTCACTATATCTGGTCTCCCCGGACCCTGCATTCACTATATCTGGTCTCCCCGGACCCTGCATTCACTATATCTGGTCTCCCAGAAACCTGCATTCACTATATCTGGTCTCCCAGAAACCTGCATTCACTATATCTGGTCTCCCCGGACCCTGCATTCACTATATCTGGTCTCCCAGAAACCTGCATTCACTATATCTGGTCTCCCAGGACCCTGCATTCACTATATCTGGTCTCCCCGGACCCTGCATTCACTATATCTGGTCTTCCCAGACCCTGCATTCACTATATCTGGTCTCCCCGGACCCTGCATTCACTATATCTGGTCTCCCCAGAACCCTGCATTCACTATATCTGGTCTCCCAGGACCCTGCATTCACTATATCTGGTCTCCCCAGACCCTGCATTCACTATATCCGCTCTCCCCGGACCCTGCATTCACTATATCCGGTGTCCCACAGTACACACAATGTGGAAATGCAATTATTTTAGTAAATATAAATTTCTAAATACCTTTTCTCATCAGCAGATAGAGCAGTCTTGTGACTTCTATCAGTGTCCAGCAGAGCACTGGTTAAAGCTTGTAGGAGGAGTTTTTGTTTTCTCCTATGAAGCTGCAGAACCCCTGACCTCCATCTGGACAGTACTGATTGGCCCTGTGCTGATCACATGCACTCTCCCCAGAAAAAAAATATCCTCTCTAGCAATACACACCAAATTGAGCATGTGCATAGTACACACATTATACATTGTTAGGCATGCATTTAATTCCTTGATATCCTCTAGATGTTAAAGTGTGACTAAACCCAGGACCCTACATTCACTGTTTCTGGTCTCCCACAGTACACAGAACATGGAAATGCATTTATTTTAGTAAATATAAACAGAAAAATACCTTTTCTCATCAGCAATATATAGCAGGATTATGACTTCTATCAGTGTCCAGCAGAGCACTGGTTAAAGCTTGTAGGAGGAGTTTTCATTCTCCCCTGATTGTGCTATGAGACTGCAGGACCCCTGACTGTCTGGACAGCACTGATTGGCCCTGTGCTGATTACATGCACCCTCCCAAGAAAAAAAACTAGCAAAAACACATCAAACTGAGCATGTGCAGCTTGCCCCCAAGGCTCTGTTCTATCAGCAGATGGATTGGGGACAGCAGAACGGGAAGATCAGAGAAGGCAGGATCAAACATCCTTTTTACACAATGCAGAAGATTAACCCCTTAGGTTCCACAGTGAGTATAACAAGCATGCTTTACTGCATCTACAGACTGATCTTACTGTTGTGGGTTTAGTAACACTTTAAGGATGTATCAATGATTACAGAGCAGTATTCATTTTTGTCTTTTATATCTGCCTGTGTTTTATATCAGCTTTAAAATTTGTTTAAAGGGAAAATCTGCCCGGGGTTCAGCTTGAAGAAAGGAGGCCTCCTCCATGTGTGGGGCCAGTCCCTTGAAGCATTTTCGCTAAGGTGCTCCAGCAGGTGGTCTCAAGCTGATGTCATCACATACAGTACAGTAGTCCTGCATTGTACATGAGGATAGCAAGGGACCACCCACTTTACCCCATAGTCCAGACATATGAAGAACACGGGAGATTGTTGTCACATGTATCACACAGTCAGTACTTGCCAGATATTCCTGCAGCTCCTTTAATGTTGCTGTAGGCCTCTTGGCAGCCTTCCAGACCGGTTTTCTTCTCGTCTTTTCATCAATTTTGGAGGGACGTCCAGTTCTTGGTAATGTCACTGTTGTGCCATATTTTCTCCACTTGATGACTGTCTTCACTGTGTTCCATGGTATATCTAATGCCTTGGAAATTATTTGTACCCTTCTCCTGACTGATACCTTTTAACAATGAGATCCCTCTGATGCTTTGGAAGCTCTCTGCGGACCATGGCTGTTGCTGTAGAATGCGACTAAGAAAATGTCAGGAAAGACCTACTAGAACAACTGAAATTTATTTGGGGTTAATCAGAGGCACTTTAAATGATGGCAGGTGTGTACTGACTTTTAACATGATTTTGAATGTGATTGCTCAATTCTGAACACAGCTACATCCCCAGTTATAAGAGGGTGTGCACACTTATGCAACCACATTATTTTAGTTTTTTATGTTTACTTCTCCCCCCTAAAAGATTTCAGTTTGTTTTTCAATTGAGGTATACAGTTTATAGGTCACATTAAAAGGTGGAAATTATTTATCTTTGTCTCATTTTTTTTACATCACAGAAACCTGACATTTTAACAGGAGTGTGTAGACTTTTTATATCCAGCGTCTATGTAACCCCTCCCCTTTTAAAACAACCCAGCTTAGAACAGGAATGAAAGACAAAATTATATATATATATATATATATATATATATATATACCGTGTTCCAAATTATTATGCAAATTCTATTTAAGTGTCACAAAGATGAAATATTTTGTTTTTCAGTGTAACTCATGGATGGCATTGTGTGTCAGGGCTCTTTTGATCACTGAAAACAATCTCGGACACCTGTGATAATTAAATTGGCCAGTGAGCCCAATTTAAGGAAAAACTACTAAAGGAGGATGTTCCACATTATTAAGCAGAGCACCATTTTCCAGCAATATGGGGAAGAAAAAGGATCTCTCTGCTGCCGAAAAGAGTGAAATAGTTCGATGCCTTGGACGAGGTATGAAAACATTCGATATTTCATGAAAACGTAAGCGTGATCATCGCACTATTAAGAGATTTGTGGCTGATTCAGAGCACAGACGGGTTTGTGCAGATAAAGGCACATTGAGGAAGATTTCTGCCAGATCCATGCATCGGATCAAGAGAGCAGCTGCTAAAATACCATTACATAGCAGCAAACAGATATTTGAAGCTGCTGGTGCCTCTGGAGTCCCACGGACATCAAGGTGTAGAATCCTCCAGAGTCTTGCAACTGTGCATAAACCTTCTATTCGGCCACCACTAACCAATGCTCACAAGCAGAAACGGCTGCATTGGGCTGAAAAATACATGAAGACTAATTTTCAAACAGTCCTGTTCACTGATGAGTGTCGTGCAACCCTGGATGGTCCAGATGGATAGAGTAGTGGATGGTTGGTGGACGGCCACCCTGTTCCAACAAGGCTGTGACGTCAGCAAGGCGGTGGTGGAGTCATGTTTTGGGCCAGAATCATGGGAACAGAGCGGGTCGGCCCTTTTAGAGATCCCGAAGGTGTAAAGATGACCTCTGCAAAGTATGTGGAGTTTATGACTGACCACTTTCCTCCCTGGTACAGAAGGAAGAACTATGCTTTCCGTAATAAAATCATCTTCATGCATGACAATGCACCATCTCATGCTGCAAAGAATACCTCAATGCATCAATGGCTGTTATGGGGATAAAAGGAGAGAAAGTCATGATGTGGCCTCCATCCTCCCCTGACCTCAATCCTATTGAGAACCTTTAGAGCATCCTCAAGCAAAAGATCTATGAGGGTGGGAGGCAGTTTACATCCAAACAGCAGCTCTGGGAGGCTATTCTGACATCTTGCAAACAAATTCAAGCAGAAACTGTCCAAAAACTCACAAGCTCAATGGATGCAAGACTTGTGAAGCTGCTATCAAATAAGGGGTCCTATGTTACAATGTAACGTGACCTGTTAAAATGTTTAAAAAGTTAAAATGTTGTTAAAAGTTTGATTGAAATAGCTTTTGATTTCAGTAAATATGCTGCAAACACAACAAATGACAATTTTCAGTTCTTTACAACCTATAAAGTATTTTGAAACTTACTGTGCGGAATAATTTGGAACAGTGCATTGGAAGTGTTTTATGTTTAACAAAAATCCTGTTATTAGGAGGTTTGTTCAATAAAATGTGAATTGTACTCTTAATAGTTGATAACATGAGAATTATGCTGACTGTTATTTACATCAATTATTTAGGTAGATGAGAAAAATATCATTTGCATAATAATTTGGAACACAGTGTATGTATTGTGACAGTGTGGCGATCTGTCACGATGTGGAAAAGTTATTTCACGCAGGATTCTCAACAAGGCAGGTTGAGGGGCTCCGGGGTACATGTTTGATACAGAGGAAAGTGGATTTTCACTTTCGTCATTTGTTTGTAAGGTCCATTTTGGGACCTAGAGCCTGGAGATTTCAAAGCGATTTGGGAGGGATGAAATCTCTAATCCTGGGACCAGGTTTTGGGAATGGCCAGGAGACTGATTGCTCAGGTGTGCATGGCTCTCATCTAGAGTCAGGACCATGGTTCTGGGCTCCACCCCGGCAGACAGGAGGTCTCTGCCTTGGAGTCAGGTGGGCTTCACCAAGGAGAGGTGGAAGCCAGACTAGCTGTGTGCGAGAGCCATATTTTGGAAAGAGTCTGTAGGAGACAGACATAAAACTGTGTACAAGCCAGGAGGCTGAATTTGCATTTGCATGTGTTTGATGGTGGATACCCCTGTGTGGGAAGCTTTATGGAACATTTTCTTTAAATAAAAGTGGGCTAAAAAGGCCTTAAAAAAGAAAGCGAGTTGCTGTGTGCATTTAACAAAGCTCTACCATTTGAAGCGAGTTCCCACATATGGTGGCGGATGCAGCGAGCAGAACGGGAGATCCCTGCGATGAAGTAAGCTCATCAGTTATATGAACTGTGTTTGGTGCATAAGTCTGCACTATCGGTGTGTGCAGGTGAGGAGAACCTGCTAGAGAAAAGGACTTTGCCTTAAAGAGACAGCGTTCCATGGTGTTGCTGAACTGTGTAACACACTGCTGTGTGTGTGACTGCAAAGATGGGGCGGTCAAAACAGAAAAAGGAGGCAATGTTTGCTGAAGCAAGAGATAGAGCCCTATGGTTAGGGGGTTATATACCGCATGCCCCAGCCAAGCCGGGAAATGTAAATGTGGGCGAGTCTGCAGTGGACTGGTGCAAGCGGCACCTGGCAGCATTGAACCAACCTAAAGAGGAAAGCAAGCCAACCTTCATGGCAGGGAGAGAGCTGCAGGATGTCCGTACCTAGGAGAGGGGTGTTGTTGCCCCTGGCAACGATGCAGCAGTTAAACTAGTAGCTGTTGTGAAAAATGTTAATGTGTCACGGCTTGAAAGTTGGTCCAGCAGAGAGAAGCCGACCAGAGGCCAGGACTAAGAGTGAAGGCCCATAGCAACACAGAGGAGGCCAGTCGGGCTGTCTGTGTATGGGGGGCTATGTCGTACAAGAATCATGGCAAGTGGTATCAAGAGGAGCCAATACAGCGTGTTGGAAAGAGACAGCAAAATTCTGCTTGGAGAGCGCAATCTCCCATGGCGACCGGAGAAAAAAAATTGCCTGGAAGGAGGAGCTGCATTGGAGATGTGGCTCAGTATCCCAATAAAGATAAGTGTGGAAATGTACCTTACCTGGAATGTGGTCATTGGGGGCATGGGATCTTTTACTCTCCCATACTCTGGAATACCGCTGATACTAGGCAAATGTCTTCAACTGCAAGCCCAGATTCTTGTTTTAAAATGTTGGCAGCCATCTCTGGTAACAGGGAGGAAGTACCTGTTGAGCCTGTAGGAGGTGCCAGAGAGTTCATGGAGTCTATGAGGGCAACTGTTGCTTCACCTTGGGGCAAGGGAAAAGTTGCCAAGGACAGTGCAGTTGAGGATGCACTTATGAGATGACGCGCTCAAATGAAGATGGCGACACCTACTACTGTGGTGGGTATGACTGTGTGTGATAAAACCATGACTGGGACTGTCATGTTGAGAAGGACTGGTTATGAGACTGTCCATTCTGATGTCGGAGTGACCCCAGTTAGTTGGGCTACTGAATGTGCTCTTGAGGGTGACTTTTCCCTGTGCAGTGCCTTATACAATGGGGAGGTAGGGTTAAAGTAAAACCTGTGCATGGTTCTCAAAAAGAAAGTGATGTCACTAATGTGTGCCAGTCACAGGTTGGTAGTGGGCTAGTACAGCCCACAAGAGCTAAAAAGGCTGATAATGGTGATGATGAGAAATGTACTGCTGTTGGGAAAGCCCTGAGCTCTTGTAGTGCAAAAGTGGTAAGTAAAGATGGGTCATTTCCAGTAGCAACTGGTGGTAAGACAGCACAGGTGTCCTTAGAAATCTCCAAGAGTCTCCGTGTATTGGAGCCGCAGGTTGCCCTGGACAACTGCGATGTCACTCTGGTGGAGGAGAGTGGAACTGCACCTTGTCATAGGAGTGTGTTGGTGCAATCTACTAATACTGAAAGTGTTCGGGTGAACAATGGGTTAATACAACCTGTGGAAAATACAAATGTGTGGTTAATTCATGAAGCATTACCAGAGCAAAGTGGTGGATATGAGGTATTGCAACCTGCTGGTGGAAAACAGGTGTTACCCAAGTCAGACGTGATCCAGAGTGATTTGTGAAATGGATCTGCAACTAAGCCCGTCTATTCTTATGTGTCTCCTTAGGCGGATGGATCGGTGCTGAGGAGCACTGGTGAATGGAGCACATCTACAATGGATTGGGATAGTTGGGGTAAAAAGCTAATCTCATTGATACATGAGGCTTTTATGGAATTAAGGTGGACACTGTTTCTGCTGTGCCAGCAGGAGGGTCTATAGAACAGCCTATTGATAAGGGCGTGCATACAGCAGAGACTTTGTCTGTGACCCACAAACGTGATGTTGGCATGGAGTGTCAAAATAATGTTGTCACTGGGAATGATCGGGGGCAGCTTGTGGATGCTGAGTCTGAGACTTTGAGAGTGAGCCCAGCACCTGGCAGCGCTCTGGTGGAGCACCAGGCTGTGATTACCTCCAGCTGGGAGGAGGTCCCTTTAAAAGTTTCAACTTCCCAAGTCTCAGCAGATAAGTCTCTCAGCATTCCCAGTGTCCTAAATATCGTCAGGAAGGTCTTGAGTCTAGAGTCAAGTGGTTGGATTGTAACCAAAGTATTAAAGGAGATGCTTGAACTTTGGAATGTACAACCAATGTATACTGAGGTGTCTCCTCCCACCGTTAGATGGTCTGGTACTGTGGAGCACCGAATGGCTGGCTGTACAGATCAAAGGGGAACAAGAAAGTGGTTTATTTCTGAATTTGTTGATGGTGTTAAATGTTGTATCAGGGTATGCCGCTGGATTACCTGTAAATGTGATATATGAGCGAGGTTTTGGAGAAATGGAAAATTAGTCAAGGTTCCACCTCCTAACAGCCAGGTGGGAAGCATTTCTGCTGCTATGGTCCAGGATGGTGCTGGTCAGTTGTCAGTGAAGGGCGTGTTTACTGCACCATTGGACAAACCACATGAGATGGAAGGAACGAGCATGGACCAGAGAACAGCAGAGATCCTGACCAGGGCTCAAATGGATGTGCATAAAGAAATCAGGGTCATTGGGCCAAAAAGAGGTATATGTAGCAGGTATGATGAGACATCTGGAATACAGGGACAAATGATATGTGAAAACTGGCAAAATGGATCAGAAGAGAGCTCATCTGTACAGGATTTGGATACTGATCCAAGTGGTGCAGAAAAATTTAAAATGGTGGGACAGCCGCCTGCAGAGTGCATGACACCAGGTGAAGTGGCATTTTGTGAGGTTCACGTGGGTGATGGCTGCCCTATGGGGTGTGTGCCCTCTGCAGACACTGTCTTAACAAATGCTGGAAAAGATTTTGAGAGGTGTATTATTGACTGGAAAATATCTGTTCATGGTAAACTGAATGCTGTGGTGATGAGTCATGCAGGTTTGATATCCAAAGGTACCAGAAATAAGAGGGGTGGTCCTGGTATCAATACAGTAGAAATAGTTCCCCTACAGCCTTGGGACAGTAACAGTGAGAGGTATTGGGAAACCTTGGAAACTGAAGCAAAGAGGCAGAGAAGTCGATAGGCCAGAGGGACCCCGTTAAGATTTCAGGAGAGAAAGTGTTTATGGAAATGCACCCAGAAAAAGAATAGGGAAGGTCTGAGTAGAGCCCAGAGCAGAGTGACAATGGGGCTTGGGGAGAGACACCAAAGGAGTCATTGGGTAGAGTTCCCCTTTAGGAAAGGTATGGTCAGACCAGATTGAACCCCTATAAGTGAGATCTGGCACAGAGGTGCCAGGAGATGTAAGTTGTGTGTTCTGCCCCCTACGGGGACAAAACAAGGGGGGGGGATATGTGATAGTGTGGCGATCTGTCGCGATGTGGAAAAGTTATTTCACCCAGGATTCTCAACAAGGCAGGCTGAGGGGCTTCCGGGGTACATGTTTGATACAGAGGAAAGTGGATTTTCACTTTCTTCATTTGTTTGTAAGGTCCATTTTGAGGCCTGGATATTTCAAAGCAATTTGGGTGAGATCAAATCTTCAATCCTGGGACCAGGTTTTGGGAATGGCCAGGATACTGATTTCTCAGGTGTGCATGGCTCTTTTGTAGAGTCAGGACCAGGGTTCTGGGCTCCACCCCGGCAGACGGAGTCAGGAGGGCTCCACCCTGGCAGACAGGAGGTCTCTGCCTTGGAGTCAGGTGGGCTTCACCAAGGAAAGGTGGAAGCCAGACTAGCTGTGTGCTAGTGGCCAGCTGTGTGCGAGAGCCATATTTTGGAAAGAGTCTGTAGGAGAGAGACATAAAACTGTGTACAAGCCAGGATGTGCATTTGTTTGATGGTGGATTCCCCTGCGTGGGAAGGTTTATGGAACATTTTCTTTAAATAAAAGAGGGCTAAAAAGGCCTTTAAAAAAGAAAGCGAGTTGCTGTGTGCATTTAACAAAGCTCTACCATTTGAAGCGAGTTCCCACAAATATATATATATACAGTTGTGACCAAAATTATTCAACCCCCACTGAAATTGAGTGTTTTGGCCAGTTTGACATTGCTTTTGATCATTCAGTCATCTTGCTTACATTTACATTAAAGAGGCACTTGTAGGTCAGACAAATATAACATAACAGTTATAATGAAATAACCACAAATGTCTTTTCTGTGCTCACAGCATTATCAGTTTTATTCAACCCCCAAGTGACATTCAATCTTAGTACTTAGTACAGCATCCTTTTACAGTTATAACAGCTTTTAAACGTGAAGCATAGCTTGACACAAGTGTCTTGCAGCGATCTACGGGTATCTTCGCCCATTCTTCATGGGCAAAGGCCTCCAGTTCAGTCACATTCTTAGGCTTGCGCACTGCAACTGCTTTCTTTAAGTCCCACCAGAGGTTCTCAATCGGATTTAAGTCTGGTGACTGCGATGGCCACTCCAAAATGTTCCAGCCTTTCCTCTGCAACCATGCTCTAGTGGACTTGGAGGTATGCTTGGGATCATTGTCCTGTTGAAAGGTCCAACGTCTCCCAAGCCTCAGGTGTGTGACGGACTGCATCACGTTTCCATCCAATATCTCCTGGTACTGAAGAGAATTCATGGTACCTTGCACACGCTGAAGCTTCCCTGTACCTGCAGAAGCAAAACAGCCCCAAAGCATGATTGACCCTCCACCATGCTTCACAGTAGGCAAGGTGTTCTTTTCATCATAGGCCTTGTTCTTCCTCCTCCAAACATAGCGTTGATCCATGGGCCCAAACAGTTCTAATTTTGTTTCATCAGTCCACAGAACACTATCCCACAACTTTTGTGGTTTGTCCACATGGCTTTTGGCATACTGCAGTCGACTCTTCTTATTCTTTGGAGACAGCAAGGGGGTACGCCTGGGAGTTCTGGCACGGAGGCCTTCATTACGCAGTGTGCGTCTTATTGTCTGGGCTGAAACTTCTGTACCCACATCTGACAAATCTTTTCTCAGTTCCTCAGCAGTCACACGGGGACTTCTCTCCACTCTACGCTTCAGGTAGCGCACAGCAGTCGAAGTCAGCATCTTCTTTCTGCCACGACCAGGTAGCGTTTCAACAGTGCCCTTTGCCTTGAATTTGCGAATGATGCTTCCTAAGGTGTCTCTTGGTATGTTTAACATCTTTGCAATCTTCTTATAGCCATTGCCCTTCCTGTGAAGAGAAATCACCTCTTCTCTTGTCTTCCTGGACCATTCTCTTGCCTTCACCATGTTTGTAACCACACCAGTAAATGTCTAGAAGGAGCTGAGTATCACAGTCATTTTAAAGCTGCCTAATTGGTGCTTATTATGCTTGATTGCTGCTCGGTGACATCCACAGGTGTTTTCAATACCTGATGGAAAGCACCTGTATGAACCTCTGTTCTTCAGAGTGGTAGTCTTTAAGGGGTTGAATAATTGTGGCAATGAAGAAACCACATAAGAACCATTTACTACTGTATTACATAAACAATTGATGTCATTTTAGTTGCATTTGGGTAGTTACAACGTCCTTGTAGGATTTGATTCTGAATACAATTCCAAATGTACACTATAGTCCCTAAACCCCTTTACAGCATTGGGGGTTGAATAATTTTGGTCACAACTGTATATATACAGTCATGGCCGAAATTGTTGGCACCCTTGATATTTTTCCTGAAAATCAAGTATTTCACACAAAAAAGGTATTGCATTAACACATGTTTTGCTATACACATGTTTATTCCCTTTGTATGTATTGGAACAAATATAAAACAGAGGCAGAAAAGCAAATATGACATAATGTCACACAAAACCCCAAAAATGGGCTGGACAAAAGTATTGGCACCCTTAACTTAATATTTGGTTGCACACCCTTTGGAAAACATAACTGAAATCAGTCGCTTCCTATAACCATCAATAAGCTTCTGACACCTCTCACCCGGAATTTTGGACCACTCTTCCTTTGCAAACAGCTCCAGGTCTCTCTTATTGGAAGGACACCTTTTCCCAACAGCAATTTTAAGATCTCTCCACAGGTGTTCAATGGGATTTAGATCTGGGCTCATTGCTGGCCACTTCAGAACTCTCCAGCGCTTCTTTGCCATCCATTTCTGAGTGCTTTTTGACGTATGTTTGGGGTCATTGTCCTGCTGGAAGACCCAGGATCTTGGACGCAAACCCAGCTTTCTGACACTGGGCCCTACAGTGCGACCCAAAATCCTTTGGTAATCCTCAGATTTCATGATGCCTTGCACACAGTCAAGGCACCCAGTGCCAGAGGCAGCAAAACAACCCCAAAACATCATTGAACCTCCACCATATTTTACCGTAGGTACTGTGTTTTGTTCTTTGTAGGCCTCATTCCGTTTTCGGTAAACAGTAGAATGATGTGCTTTACCGAAAAGCTCTATCTTGGTCTCATCTGTCCACAAGACGTTTTCCCAGAAGGCTTTTGGCTTACTCAAGTACATTTTGGCAAACTGTAGTCTTGCTTTTTTATGTCTCTGTGTCAGCAGTGGGGTCCTCCTGGGTCTCCTGCCATAGCGTTTCATTTCATTTAAATGTCGACGGATAGTTCGCGCTGACACTGATGCTCCCTGAGCCTGCAGGACAGCTTGAATGTCTTTGGAACATGTTTGGGGCTGCTTATCCACCATCCGGACTATTCTGCGTTGCAATCTTTCATCAATTTTCCTCATCCGTCCACGACCAGGGAGATTAGCTACAGTGCCATGGGTTGCAAACTTCTTGATAATGTTGCGCACTGTGGACAAAGGCAAATCTAGTTCTCTGGAGATGGACTTGTAACCTTGAGATTGTTGATATTTTGCCACAATTTTGGTTCTCAGGTCCTCAGACAGTTCTCGTCTCCTCTTTCTGTTGTCCATGCTTAGTGTGGCACAGACAGACACACAATGCAAAGGTTAAGTGAACGTCTCTCCTTTTTATCTGCTTTCAGGTGTGATTTCTATATTGCCCACACCTGTTACTTGCCCCAGGTGAGTTTACAGGAGCATCACATGCTTGTAACATTCTTATTTATCCGCAGTTGTGAAAGGGTGCCAATACTTTTGTCCAGCCCATTTTTGGAGGTTTGTGTGACATTATGTCGAATTTGCTTTCTTTCCTCCCTTTTTTTGTTTTGTCCCAATACACACAAAGGGAATAAACATGTGTATAGCAAAACATGTGTTAATGCAATACGTTTCGTGAGAAATACATGATTTCCTGGAGAAATATCAAGGGTGCCAACAATTTCGGCCATGACTGTATATATATATATATATATATACACACACTATAAACACTTTGTTTCCCCTTTTGTATAACTGATCACATATCCGCTGTTCTCAGCTGCATAAGGAGCTCAGAAAGCTGGGGGAGGATGAACAGCATCACAATGGTCTTCCCAGTGAATGGCTGTGCAGGGGGGGGGGGCATGTCAGCAGATGTCTTGTCATTGGAAAAGAGCAGGCTGAGTTCTCAGTACAGCTAGAAAACTGACCACACTGTGCTCTGATGCCTACTGTGGTCAGTTTCCAATAGGAGAGCAGAGGGACTGGCAATGACACCAGCGATGCAATACAAAGAGAACAGGATACTTTTTCATACAAGTACCTGGTACAGCAGGCACATATCAGGAATATGAAATGTTGGGTTGACATTCTTTAATTATCATTTAATCCTTGCAGTGCAGGGGCCCCACTGCAAGGGTATTTGTTTTGATGTTCTTGGAGTTCAGCTTTAAAGCGGAATTCCACCCAAAAGGGGAAGTTCCGCTTTAAAGATTGGTCCCCCACTCCCCATTAAGGATTGGCACCTTTGGGGAGCGGATATCCGAAATTGACAGGTACCCGCTCCCACTTCGATCACCTAGGCAATCGGAAGTGGAAGTTGTCCTCCTACCCTCCCTCCCCGTAGTCTTGTGGGACACGTGACAGGTCCCAGAAGACGATGGGACCATTCAGCAAGTGCAGCGCTACTCACGCATGCACAGTGGGCACCTGTCTGTGAAGCTGCAAGCTGTCACAGCCGGGTGCCCACACTGAAGATGTCGACGCCTGGAATACAGGACTGCCGGTGAAACGGGCTGCGGCGGGGGCACTGCGGGATCATGGAACAGGTAAGTGGCGGTTTCTAAAAAGTCAGCAGCTAGTTTTTGTAGCTGCTACCTTTTATTTTTTTTACAGAGTGAATGGAACTCTGCTTTTAAGATGCAGCGATTTATACAGTATCTACCACTCTATCGATCTAGATCTTACTATTTAACCTAGGGTGGTAAATCTTGGTGAATCCAGCTGGGAAAATGCTGTGAAGTATAACAAATAGGTACCATAGTCTTGCAGGTAGCAATAAAAAAAAGGTGGATCTATTCTATGCATAATATAAAGTTACGGAAAAAAAAACCCCTATGGATTCTAGATGCAGATTATGCAACAAAGGATTCGTGACTTGTACCTCTCATAGATATTAACAATTATGCTATATTGTTGATGGGATAATTAGATTCTATCAGTCAAATGAGCCTACTCTACATTTATAGCATGCTTCTCCACTATGCCATAGTGTGGCCTCACCTTACAAAGTGCTTCAACAGAGACAAATGATTTTGCCAGTACTTGTTCTTTAATAAATACATAGAGTAGGACTACTAAGGTTGCGGTGTTTAATAATAATAAAAATAATTTGCATTAATAAATACTATATCACTGGTGTCAAAAACGACGTGAGTTGATGCAAAAATGCAAACTGACTGAAGATGACAGGGGAAATGCTGTTCTTTATCTAGATGCAGGTCCGCTGTGCCTCTGCCTACTGCTGAACGGACCAGACTCTCATTAGAAACGCTTCTGTTGCCCTCAATGTTTCTCTCCCTCCCACTGGCTGCCAGTAAGTGGAGGACCGGCCATATGGGAAGACGAAGAGAGATAGGGTAGAAGAGATTTTGCTAGGGATGAGATGCAGCCACAATGAGTTGGAAGGAAGCCATGCCCACCTGCACCCAGGATAGCAGAGGACACTGTGATTGGATGCCTTGCAGCCTGAGAGAGGAAAAAATTGGATTTTTTTCTACATACTTACCTGTGGAATCCATTTTTTGGAGTACATTACGGGACACCGAGCAGGCTATCTTTATGACTATGTGGGTTATATGCCACCTATATGTGAATGGACACTAGCATATCAATCGAGCAGGAAGTCCTCCCCTATATAACTCCTCCTACACAGGAAGTACTTCAGCTTTTGTAGCAAGCAATGAAATTCCAGAAAGAGGGGAGGTACCTCTGTGTCTCATGATGTACTCCAAGAAATGATTTTACAGGCAAATATGTAGAAAACAAATCCAGTTTTCTTTATGGAACATCACGGGGCAAAGAGCAGGCTATATTCATGACTATGTGGGACATCCCAAAGCAATAAAAATCTGGGGGGTGGGTGACACCATAATAACCACCGCCATCACTCCCAAAAGGACCTACTCAGCCATTTTAATACGCTGTGGCCAAAGGCAGAATCCTCCATGGCTCTGACATCCACCTGGTAAAACTTTGTGAATGTATGAACCGAGGACCATGTATTGACTTTGCAAACCTGAGCCATTGCCGCCTGATAGCGGATAGCCCAAGATGCCCCCACACTCCTGGCTGTGTGCGCTTTCACACAAAGGGTGGGACCTTATCCGTCAAACCATAGGTTTCCAATCAGAAATAGTTGACCTGGATGCTGTTTGCCCTTCCTGGGCCCTTCTGGCAGCACAAATCAGGATTCCTGACTTATGCCACCAAACTCAAGTAAATCCTGACCACCAAAACTATATTCAGCGTATGCATGTATATGTATATCTTTTTCCTGCCAACTGTTGACTAGGAAAAAAAAAGGCAAGACACTGTCCTTCAAGTGAAAACTAGAACCACTCTAATCAAGAAAGATGGATTAGGATGAAACATCACCTTATCATGATGCAAGACCAACAGCTCCTTACATGAAAGAGCCGCCAGCTCTGACATTCTTCTGACACTCAAGTGTTAGAAACCAAAGTGATAGAAGCGATCTTCCGAATCAAGGACTAAGGAGTTTTTGAATTTGTTCAAAAGGCTGCTTCTGCAAGGACAGCCAAGACAAAGTTCAAGTCCCAAGGACACAAGGGTGGTCTGACAGATGGAACTGTCCGCATTACAGCCTGCACAATTTACAAGCAAAGGAGTGGGAAACAATGACCCTTAATGGTACTTAAGGCCAATTTAATTTCCCCTTCTGATTGAGAAAAAAAGAGGACAACAAAATCTCTCAATCACAAATTTCTAAGGGTGCAACTTCTTGGCTTCACCCCAAGCATACAAGATTTTTAGGTCCTTGAAAGGAATTGGCTCCTCTCGTTCCTTCCTGTAGCTACCGACTCCCGTCAGTCCCCTGGCCCTGATCAGTGTCTGTCCTCAGGCCCGGAGTCCCCTTTGAGATATAGGAAATTGCACACAGACACAAGGTGATATCTCAGAAGGAACTGAATTTATTCTTCCGTGTTCAAACTTATATATGAAACTTAAAACAATACATGGAAATATAAGAACCAATCAATTGACAGGTATGCATTGACCAATCAGAATATTACATACGTCAGTAATGCCCAATCATTTGGCATTTATGTTAATTATTATTATGTGCGTCAAGCATTAGTATAGAAAGTAGACAACTTCCCTATTTCACACTGGCTAAAGTTATTAATACTCTTGCAACAGGAAAAAGCCCACCGCAGACTTTCAGTCTTCTGCTAGGTAGAGGAAAAAAGGAAGTTACATCTGAAGGGAAAAGAGGAACCTCAGATTCTTATCGAAAGTAAGAAACAGTCTTAAAACACAAATTCATCTTTAAGTACTGACATAAGTCTCAAGATGGATACTGATTCTAAGATGGAGGAGCTTTGGCTCAGAGGGACAAAATGGCGGTGTAGTAATGCTGAAAGGCTAATTCCTTCAAACCCCCTCTTAGGTCACGCACGTGACCTTACACCTTTTTTACAGGTTGGTACCTGGGGCCCTTAGTAGGTCCTTTATCAAGATACTGATTCCACATGGTTCTAGTAATGGTGGCGTCAATAAGTTTCTGCATTAAACCTCAGATGCAGGGGATACAACAGCAACCACACAGAGTTAATACTGCAGCAGCCATTACTATAGAAATCAGCATAGTTTTCATCAGAGTTCCCCATCTACCAAACCAATTTTCAAATAAACCAGCTAGTGGATTTTCTACTCCTGAGTTTTCAGCCAATTCTTCAGACAACATTTGGAGGCCTTGAAGGGCTCTAGTAATGCTTCCATCAGGAGCGGTGTTATTGGGGATAAAAGTACAGCAATAGGAACCAAACATTTTACATAGCTTTAAACTCATCAGGGACTCCTCTTGGTTCACCTATAGCATCTATGTAAACTCTATTATCAAAGGAACCACGGGGTGCATTTCTTTTATACCTTCTAGATCTGGATTTTTCCAAGATGGGCAAGCTTCTTATCCCATCTTCTACCTTGATCATAAAGAAAGGCATGAGAAGATGGGTCAGAGCGCAGCTTCCCTTCCATCTGCTGGGGAGTCTGGCTCTGAGTCTCATATCTCCACACAGCCACCACACATCTGACAGTTGCTGCCGGTGGTCCTAAAACCATTCCTTCCGGTAGCCTTCTGCGGAGGTGCGGATGGTCTTAACACAGTAATTAGGTGGGAATGTACCTAAATCTTTACCCTTAGCATCATCATGTTCAAAGCAGGTAAAATTTCCTGGTACCGGTTTAGAGGCCAAAGGTAAATTTCGTAATCCGGTAACAGGGAACTTCTTAAAATCAGAACATTCCTTCTCAGTGATGTTATCTTTATACATTCTAATTAGGCAGGACATATTAGTTTCTTCTTCTAACAAAGGAACTGTGGCAAGTAGGGGGCGGGGATTGGCACATGAAACACAGTCTCCCTGTCCCTTACTTTTAGTGGTCCATCTCACCCATTCAATCCATTCATTTTTGTCAGAGTAACCAGTTTCAATGCTTAATCTGTCTTCTGATTGCATCACTACTCATGTCACCTCATTATCCAGTCGATTCCTAACTTTGGGGAATGAATTGTCTATGGTATTGACATGGACTCTTGGGGAGGGTTTTACCTGTAATATGAGGTTGGCCCAGGGGTCTGTTCCTGACACAGTTATTCCCAACCTATATTCCCCACTATCTCTGACCTGTGGGTTCCTTATTGTGAAAATGATATTCCCTTGGCCTTTTGCTATAGAGATTCTTTGATAGGTGCCTACGTCATCTGGGGAAATTCTAGCTGATTTGGTCTCCCATTTATGGGGGTCTGTTGTCCACCATACATTCTCCCAGTCACCACATGACTTATCCTTCCCACACATATATACATTATGAGGTCCAAGATCATAAGTAACTTTAGTCGGGTCAAACACCTGGTTTTTAGTCAGAGTAAACACTATGGTCTGGTTTGAATCCTCAGTAGTCAAGACTGGTGTTTCCTGTAACCCCCATCCCTTATCTTGTACAAAGGACATTCTTCTCATCCTTCTCTTAGTGCGGGTTAGACTTCGTTTCTTTCTGACACTAGAATGTTGTGTACTATGGTTTTGTGTGTGCACTGGTTCTGCATTATCTGGGTCACTAGCTTGGATGGAGGTATTACATATACTCTTAATCACTCCATAATCATCTGGGTGATAAATACAGTTAGTTATTGTCCATACTGGGAGGAACACAGTCAGGGCTGCTAGTATGAGGAAGCAAAATGTCTGCCCAGAGTTCTGTGAGAGCATCAGAAAGGTCATCTTCTTCAAAGACTTTTACACCGGCTTCACTTCCTTTTTCTTCTTCTGTATCTGTGTCTTTGCCTTTGTCTTTCTTCTTAGGGGCTTGGTTCACCCTTTTTACACGAATGGCATGGATCCAGGCCTTGGAATCCTCAGTCAGGACAGCGGTCCTGGTGACAGCGATCACAGAAGTGGGGGGCCCAAAGGGATACTCCTGCTTCCGATTCCTATGGAGGGCTTGTATCACCACACGGTCCCCGACTTGGAAAGAGTGAGTTGGTTCCTGTGAAGAAAGAGGAAAGGTGCGAGCAACATTTCTTTCAACCTTGTCCAAAGTTTCAATAAGTTTTCTCACATATTCCTCCTGAATCAATTCCAAATCCCCTCTTTCTACCATGAGTGGCTGTCTGGCCCAGGGAGTGGGAAAGGGCCTACCCATTAGAACCTCAAAGGGGGAGTAACCTGTCTTTTTAGAAGGAGTCATCCTTACCTCTGCCAAGACTGCAGGCAGTATTTTCTTCCAGTTTGCAAAGGTACCTCCAGTAGCCTTCCTAATTTTATCCTTGATGGTCCTATTCATCCATTCCACTATACCTGAGCTCTGAGGGTGGTAAGGAATGTGAAACTTCCACTCAATTTTGAGTGTTTTCACCAAATCCTGACATACCTTGGCCACAAATGCTGGACCGTTGTCAGAATTAATCTGGAGTGGACATCCCCACCTGGGAATAATTTCCCGTGTAAGGATCCTCGCTACAGTTTGGGCATCTTCTTTTGTGGTTACAAAGCTTTCTACCCAGCGGCTAAACATGTCCACAATTACCAAAAGATATTCTTGTCTTTTTCCTTCCTTTGGCATGTGTGTAAAATCTACCTGTAGGTGGGTAAAAGGTGTTGATGGGTATGTCAGGTGTTCATGTCTTGCCTTGTGAGGATTGTTTGGGTTATTCCTTATGCATGTAATGCATCTAGACACATATGATTTTACCAAAGAGGGAAGGCCAGGAATGAAAAAATCATTATCCAGCAGTTCACATGTAACCTGCCATCCCCTGTGACCTACTCCATGATACTGTGAGATGAACAGAGGTGCACTGGCCTTTGGAATGCATGGTCTCCCCTCTGTGACACAAAGTCCAGTTTGTGGATCTTTGGTCACACCAGCTGCATTCCACTGCTTAATATCTTCTGAGGTAGCATATGTCTGTAAATCCTGCAATGTTTGATCCAACAGTGGCATTTCAGGGGTGAGCATTGGCATCTGGATCATGGCAGGCTGGGTAAGGGCCGCCTCTTTTGCTACTTTGTCAGCTAAAGCATTTCCCTTTGCAATATCAGTTTGTTCATTTGTGTGTGCCCTACAGTGTAGGATAGCAAGGGATCTTGGCAGTTGTATGGCTTTGAGTAAAGCCTTCACCAGAGATGAATGTGAGATGGATTTTCCATCTGCTGCAATAAATCCTCTCTTTTCCCAAATTATTCCAAAATCGTGGCACACGCCAAACGCATATCTGGAATCTGTGTAAATATTTACATCCTGACCCTCAAAAAGCTGACATGCTCTTGTAAGGGCTATCAGCTCAGCGGCCTGAGCTGACTGGTATGGGATGGGTTTTGCTTCAAGTACTTTATCTGGCAACTGCACCACCGCATATCCTGCATGGTAAACAGTGTCAGTGGGTCTCGAGCAAGAGCCATCTACAAAAACATTCTGTGCCTCTGGAAGAGCCACAGAAGACATATCCTGTCTTGGGGAGGTGTCCTGATGAATCAATTCCAGGCAATCATGCTGTGGAACAACTTCATCCTGCTCTCCTTTTAAGCCTAATAAGGCATTTAAAATTGGAGCTGGACCTGAAGTGGGAGAGGTATATTTTATTCTCAACTTAGGGTTTGACAACAATATAACCTCATATCCACTAAGTCTCTGGGCTGACATGTGTTGGGTATGTATATTCTTGAGTAGAATAGACACATTGTGGGTGGTATGTAAGGTGGTCTCATGTCCCAGAGTGAGTGACGTAGCCATTTGGACCACCATAGCGCTTGATGCTAGTGCTCTGAGACACGCAGGCATGCCTTGGACCTGTACTGGAACCATTTTTGAGAAAAAAGCAACAGGGCGGAGTTTTCCTCCATGCTCCTGGGCCAGGACCCCTGCCATAGTTTTACAAATCTTCCCTAGCATACAGATGAAACATTTGATCATATGCGGGCAGACCAAGACCCGGGGCTATTACCATAGCATTTTTCAGATACACAAAAGCATTGCACATATCATCTGACCATTTCACAAGATCTGACATTTCTGAACCTGTGGCTTGTCTCAAAATGTTGTCATAGTAGGAACAGTCAGGTATCCATTGGCGGCAGTAACCAATCATACCAAGAAAGGTGAGCATGTCTTTCTTGGTCAATGGGCGGGGCAGACCCATAAGAGCCGCAGCTCTTTTGTGGCGGACTTTCCTTTCACCTTTTGTGAGAACAAAACCAAGGTATTCAACAGTTTTCTGACACCATTGTAGCTTTTTCTTAGACACTTTATGACCACATTCACATAACCAGTTCATGAGATCTACACTATCCCCTTGGCTGGCTGCCCGATTAACACTACAGAGAAGCAAATCATCTGCGTATTGAACCAAAACTGAACCATGGCGAGGAGTCCATGGCTTTAAGGTAGCCTGGAGGACAACAGAGTAGACCACAGGCGAATCTACATACCCTTGCGGTAATTTACACCAAGTAAGGGTCTTTCTCCTGTAATGAAACGCAAAAATTGGGCGTGTCTCCTTGGCAACAGGGATTGAAAAAAATGCATTTGTCAGATCAATCACTGTGAAAAACTCAGCATCAGCTGGGATGGAGGAAATGAGTGTTGGTACATCAGGTACTATTGGGGCAATGGGAATCACAAGATCATTAATGGCCCTCAGGTCCTGCACAAATCTGTAAGAGCCGTCCGGCTTCTTAACTGGATTTATTGGGCTGTTGTATGGTGAAATCACCTCTTCAAGGACTCCTTCCTTGAGAAAGTGTTCCACCATGGGCGCTATTCCTTCCTCCTTTTCTTTTGACAAAGGGTATTGTTTGTGAAACACAGGTTGAGCCCATGGCTTCAGTGTGGCCTTATATGGAGTGCAGGAAATGGATCCCACATCCAAGGCACTTTTTGCCCAAACTTTGTCATTAATTGTTCCAGCAGGAAATGAGGGGTCTTCTTTAGTAATCATTGTCATGGCAGGGATGATTGGCATTTTGGCAGAGTGAGCCACTATACCACATCTCTTTGTGGATTTCAAGTTGATGTTCAACTCTCCCAGGAGGTCTCTCCCTAACAAATTAACTGGACAATTGGGTATGATTCTGAATGAGTGATCTAGCAGAGTGATTCCCTGTATGGGGTCAAAAATTGGAAGAGGCGGTGTTTTATAAGTTTTGGTCAGTATCCCATTTATTCCCATGGAAGGTTCAGCATTCATTACCTCTCCCTTATAATAATCCTCACTCAGACTCGAACGAGTTGCCCCAGAGTCCAACAAGAATGGGATTAATTTGCCCTGTATATGCAAGGATACAAGGGGTTGTTCCTTATAAGAGTGAGAGACAAGTGGGAATGCTGGGATACCACCTTCTGGGCACCTTCATTTATTTTGTGATTGTGTCTGCCAAGAGATAGGAAACCTCACATTCTGCTGTGGGAGGTCCCTTTGTGGTTGGCCTGGGGAGGGGCTATGCTGGGTGTGGTCCTGAGTTTCATATGGACATTGATTTCTCCAATGATCCTCAGCCCCACAGTTAAAACAACCCGTGTCCCGTCCCCTATTATTCCTCCCTCTTCCCCTAAACCGGCCTCTGCCTCGGTTATTGAAACCCCCTCTTCTCTTGTACGGTGGGTTTGTGTGGGGAAAGGGATCTTCCTGAAAATGAGTGGCCACCGCCTTGGGTATCTCTAGACATCCGGCAGCATCTTTCTCAGTCAATTTCAATTGAAATTGTTCTCTGGTACAAGTGGGCCATTCAGAAATCATCTGTTTTACAGTTAACATGACACTGGGTTTTAGATTGGACAGGAAAGTCTGAATCAGTAGACTATGCATGGTGTCTTGCAATGTCAGTCCTGCCTCTTGTGTCCATGTCTCATTAAATCTTTTCCAAAAATCTAACACAGTTTCTCCTGACTTTTGCTTGCAGGCTACTGCGGTAGGGAGGGAGGATCTAGATTGGAAAGCTCGTTCCATTTCTTCTGAGACCTCTCTCCACATATTGTCCCTACCATCTTCTGTGTTTAATTTATAATTTGTGGCAGTAATGTCGCCTGCTTCTAGGATGGATATGGTCCCAACATTACCCCAATTCCAAGGGGAAGTTTGTCCCAATATTCCATCGAGGATAAGACGCATATCCTCTTGTGTGTAGTTTCTACCTTTTACATGCTTTCTTCAAATAGCTCACAGTAGCCGTTGAAGAAACAGTGGGTCTTGGACAATGTTTGACAATCCTATTTATGTCTTCTATCTCAATGGGTTTCTTTAATAGATTGTCTCCTATTGTCATGAAGGGCATCTGTTGTGTATTGGAATCAATACCATATTGGGTATTATGGCGTGTGTGTGATGGACTTAGCATGTCCACCATACCTAGACTATTAGCTGCTCTGAACAGCAGAGAGCCTGAACTAGCGGATTCATCAACAAGTGAGTCATCTGCTTCAGTAGTTGAAGAAACAGCTATTCCCCCTGTCGCTCCCTGTGTGGTAGAACTTTGAACCACACCCTGGGAGTGCGCGGGAGTTTGAACTGTACTAGGCTGTGTGGTAGAAATGTGAACAGCACTAGGTATTTGAGGGGTCTGTGGAAGTGTTGGTGCTGGAGGTGCAGTGGGGTGCTGGACTGCATAATGTCCGGCTAAAAAATCAATATCTTCTTCAGTAAGAGATGGATAAAGTTTTGTGGGCTGTGGGACAGGTGGGACATATGGGGGAGGGAATGGCATGAGAGGGTGTGTGGGTCTGTCTATTTCTGACTCTAATGCATGTATTTTAGTGGCATCTACATTTCTAGCTTTGGCTTTATTTTGTTTCCCAGTTTGTCTATGAAACCAGAGAGGGGCAAATTCTAACCAATTTTGTCCACCTTTGGTCATGTATTTCTGATCCCACACAGGATCTCCCTTATACCATGGGAAAGCCTGTTTATCCCCCAGACAGAGACCCCTAATCATATCCATATGAAAAGTATCATTACTCCCATCACGGGGGAACGGGTCAACACTTCCCATGAATTCACTCCAGTCTGCTAATTTATCCACCCAGGGGTTAACTAGATAGTAATCTGTCCCACAGATACGGGCTACATAATCTTTACATGTCTCACCAACATTTGGGGGAGGGAGTTTATCCTTACTTTGACCACTTCCCATTTTTACACTTACAAAGGTCTGTGTTACAAATCTGTCCTATAGGCTGTCCCAAAAAACGGGTCAACTTCCAAATGACAATTTACTTTATAAAAATGTCTGGACTTAAGATATTTATTGGGTCTTTCTCTAGTGGTTGACCAAAAGTGGAGATTATAACCTGGATATACAATACTTCTAATAATATCCTGACTCTGACTAACTCCCACTTTTCTAACAATAAGCCTACAACACAATTTGAACAAGACATTCACATAGGCACCCAACTCCGTGTCACCATGCTATCACCTTCTCTAGGTCATCAGCCAATAAGGCCTAGCTAAAGGGGTGGTGCGTCTTACAACGGAAGTTGACAATACCTTCAGTAACCGCTGGCCCATACACTTACCAACTGGGCACTTGTGTCACACAAACAAATTATCTTATACTTCTATGCGATAGGAAGAAAAGCAAAGAGTTGCAGGACAGAACTGATCAACCCCGGACTTTTTCTGGTTTCTTCTCAGAGAAACTCTTTTCAGTCCCTTCTCCTAAGAGACTGTGCAGTTCCCAAAACTGCTCCTGGTCTTTTCCAAAAGACCTTGTGCTCCCCACATTACTTTGCGCCTGGCCACTGGCGTCTTAAGACGCGAAGCCCAGTGCTACCTAAGGGCATGAGATTTCAATCAGAGCCTTACCGGCAAGACAGACTAATTGACAGAATGACAAAAAATCTTACTTACCGAAAAGGATGATTATCTCATCCCGGACACGAGCCCCCAATTGAAAGGAATTGGCTCCTCTCGTTCCTTCCTGTAGCTACCGACTCCCGTCAGTCCCCTGGCCCTGATCAATGTCTGTCCTCAGGCCCGGAGTCCCCTTTGAGGTATAGGAAATTGCACACAGACACAAGGTGATATCTCAGAAGGAACTGAATTTATTCTTCCGTGTTCAAACTTATATATGAAACTTAAAACAATACATGGAAATATAAGAACCAATCAATTGACAGGTATGCATTGACCAATCAGAATATTACATACGTCAGTAATGCCCAATCATTTGGCATTTATGTTAATTATTATTATGTGCGTCAAGCATTAGTATAGAAAGTAGACAACTTCCCTATTTCACACTGGCTAAAGTTATTAATACTCTTGCAACAGGAAAAAGCCCACCGCAGACTTTCAGTCTTCTGCTAGGTAGAGGAAAAAAGGAAGTTACATCTGAAGGGAAAAGAGGAACCTCAGATTCTTATCGAAAGTAAGAAACAGTCTTAAAACACAAATTCATCTTTAAGTACTGACATAAGTCTCAAGATGGATACTGATTCTAAGATGGAGGAGCTTTGGCTCAGAGGGACAAAATGGCGGTATAGTAATGCTGAAAGGCTAATTCCTTCAGTCCTGTAATGGAAGCTCCCTGAAGCAGGCTTCCTGGTGCTCAACAGTGCGGAGATAGCTGGACCCAAGACTCCCAAATCCTTCCAGACCTGGACTACAATAGATAAGTCTTCAATCCCAACGATTGTAAACCAGGATACATTATTCGACCCAAGACAATAGTTCTGGGCAGACCGGAAGTGTCCAAGGAGTGTCCACTACCAGATACACTATGGCAGTGTACCCAGCCCATCCTGGGCTAGGCCAGGCTACCACTATTATCAATGTTCCGAATCCTGCGCAAAAGACACGCCAATAGTTGAGTCAGGGGAACACATAGATAAGGGAGAAATGGTCCTTAAGGTGTTACAGTGAATCTACCCGTAGTGCCACTGGGACTCTCATCCTGGACACAATGGGGTTTATTTACTAAAGCTGGAGTGTCCAAAATCAGACTCCCTTCTGCATAGACACCAATCAGCTTCTAACCTCAGCTTGTTCAATGAAGCTTTGGCAATGAAACCTGGAAGCTGATTGGTTTCTATGCAGAAGGGAGTCTGATTTTGGACTCTCCAGCTTTAGTAAATAAACCCCAATCTGTCTAACTTGTTTTAGAACCTGGAAGCTCGTAGAGCCACATCCAGAGTTTCCCAAATTTGGCAGATTGCCAAGAACATCTGAGGATGCAGGGACCACTCTCAGCTGATGACCTCTGAGGGAACCCCCCCTCGCTAGTCTTCTATACCTAGAATATGTACTGCCGAAAGAGACGGCACAAGCTGTTTTGCCCAGACAGAATGTGATTCATCTTTTCCTGAGCTGCCCTGGTGGTTGATATACACCGCTACCGTGGCAATGTCAGACTGAACCCTGACCACAAACCTGTGCACATGGTTCATCCAGTAATCCAGAGCAAGGCATATTGCCCAAATTTCCAAGATATTGTTGGGCAGTATTCTCTCCTGTGGAGACCAAGTCCCGAACTGTAGCCATCTCCAAACCAGCCCCCCAACCAGAGAGACTGGCATCAGTGGTTACTATCTTCCATATCACTGAAAGGAAAATTACCCCTTCTCCAGATTACGAACAAACAACCACTAATTCAGACTCTTCAATACCCCGGGGAACAAAGCCCTCCAATGCTTGGACCTTCATAGTCCAAACAGAATGTTCCTCTACAAAAACACCTGGAGTGGAACCACACATAGGAAACTGCTTCAATGTAGATGCCATTTCCTTATGCAGAGATGTATTGAAGGATATCTTTTGCTTCTTATATTCCACTTTAACCTCCCTGGCGGTATTCTCGAGTGTAGCTCGGGGTAAAATTTTAGTACCACAAGCGGTATCCCCAAGCTACACTCGGGCTTACCATGCGGCGTTGCTCAGGGATTCCCTGCAGCGCTTACCTTGTCCTTCGCTCCCGCGATGTGTCCCCTGCAGCATCCCCGGCCATCTCCTCCGGCCAATGCCAGCTTCCGTGTTCCGGTCCCTGAGAGCATCGGGACGTACGGGGACCGGAACCGGCGACAAATTTTAAAATTTTAGAAACTGTCATTTTCTAATAAACGAAAATGACATAGTAAAACATTACTGTTTCAAACCATTTCACATTTTGTCCCTACTGCTTTGTCCTGTGCCCTGCCTACATTTTGACTGTTCTTTCTGCCTGGAAACTTAGAAAAGTCCATGGTGTCCAAAAAGCGTCACTTTAGGTCAAAAGCGGTTTTAGACCAGCTAGAGAACAGCGATAGTAAATCAGAACCACTTGCAGAATTGAGCGATAATGATTCGTGGGGGAAATTCGTCATCAGACACTGAAAACGATTCTGCGACTTTGCTCAGCGATGTGCGAAATTGACGCTATATTTCAAATTTCAGTGTTTTTGGTTTGATTATATTATTGAATTTTATTATAATATTTTTTATGATTATTTATTAAAGTATAATTTATGATTGCGTGTTTCAAGTTTTTATCCTACCCGGAATGTTTACTAGACTCTTGTTCGGACAGATTTCGGTGAGTTATTCCTAAAAATTACAGGCCTACAATATAAAACGCCAAATTTCCATGCAAAATAATGATACCGCTTTCAACACCAAAAATCTGAAATAATCATACCGCCAGGGAGGTTAAGCCTGGAACTGACTGCTGCCTGAGCAAAAAATCATTGAGGTATGACACCCCCTGCCTCCTCAACAAGCACAGCACCAGGGCCAGGAGCTTTATGAACACTTTGGCCACCCTAAAGGGCAGTGCACCAAAACAAAAATGGCGATTCTTTATTGCAAATCGCAGAAACTTTTGATGAGCATGAAAAAAATTGGCACACGGAAATGTGCCATTGAGGACTATGGACACCAGAAATCTATCTCCTGCAGAGAGGCCACCACTGATTGGACTGGTCCCATCCAAAACAGAAGGATGTCTAGACTTATGCCTAGTGCCTTGAGATATGAGATTGACCTCACGTCCTTGTTTGGTTTTGGGCTTGCAAACTTGTTTTGTGTCCTAGCATCCTTTTGTCCAAGATACTTCTCAAAGCACTGCCGTCTCATACTCTGGAGGAGAAAAGCTTACAGCACCTGGTGTTCCAGGCAGTCTCCCCTCCAAGTACTTACCAGGGCTGACCCTGTGTAGCTTTAGAGTTCAGACAAGATCAGGCATATTCAGGGTGATGCAGCCACAATCCATTGCAGCTCCACCACCAGGAATAACTGCAATGTCAGACAAAAGCAGTGGCTGAGATACACCTGACACCACTGGTCTATCATGAAATGCAAACACCGCCAGATTACACCCCTTTCCCGAGTTCACTGCACCTAAGGGCAGTACACCTGCCTCTTGGCTGCATCTCCCTTCTCCCCCTTCTGGGACCATCTAAGTCAATAATGCAGCAACTATATCGCCACCTAACTATGCAGTCACGCAGGGATGCAGGTCCATAACCATGTTGGTCCACAGCTATGCAATCACTCAGGCATGCAGCTACACAGATATGTAGCTATGTAGATATACAAGTTTGCATTTATGGAGTTTAGTTTATATAAGTATTCAGGTACTCGGCCTTGCAAGTATGCAGATTATACTAAGTATAAGAATGCATGTACGTATGGAGTTTATGTATTTAAATATGCATGTACAGTTGCAAGAAAAAGTATGTGAACCCCTTGGGATTACGTTTGGTTGAGGTTATTGCTGCCAAAGGAGGGTCAACCAGTTATTAAGTCCAAAGGTTCACATACTTTTTCCTCCCTGCACTATGAATGTTTACATGTTATGTGCAATTAAACCATGGCAACATCTAATGTTTGTGTAGTATTATGTTCAGCAGACTGTGTTCTTCCATTGTTGTGACTTAGATGACGTTCAGAGCACATTTTATGCCCAATTCATGCAAAACTCCACGTAATCCCAAGGGGTTCACATACTTTTTCTTGCAACTGTAGGTATGCAGTTTACACATTTAAGTGTACATTTACGTATGCAGTTTATGTATTTAGGTATGCATGTACGTATGCAGCTTATGCATTTAAATAAGTATACAGTTCATAATCATGCAGGGGAAAAAAGCAAAAAATTTTATATAATGCTGCACCTGCCCCGATCCACTTTCTAGAAGCATGTTGTTTCATAAAATAATTGCACTTGGTCCCATACTAGTTTTGCAGGGCTAGCCAAACACATATGAATTCAACTCTGCCTGAATGCAGCCTTTAGTGCAGTCTAAATGTAAGCTATTCTGGAGCAACAACTCCTATAAGTACACTGATACCCGTGAAGGGGTGTATCAGAAAACTGTTGTACAAGCCCCCCCGGGATTATGCAGAGAATGCAGCTCCCCCACAGGTAATCCTCACACATCATCCAGCCATAGACTGCTCCGTCTCCTGTCTCTCTGGAGCCTCATTTACCCTTCAGACCACATGTGACTTCAACCAAAGCAAAACCACTTCCTGCCTCCACTGTAAAGGAGTAGGTTATACTGAGCGGCCCAGCGCCCTGTAGTGGCTGGAAGAAAAACTGCAGAAGAATACTTTTTCTGAAAGACACAGTGCATGGACTGGCCTGACCAAACAGCACACTGCCCCCAGTGGCCACCAGGAGGACAACCATACAGCCTGATTCTTTTTAACCACATGCCGCCCAGCCACTGTAGAAATACGGCAGCAGGGCGGCATGGCTGGGCAAAACCATGTTTTAAAACAGGTAGGGGGCGCGCGCGAGGCACGACGCCACCCTATCTGTCCCGCCGATCACGGCCGCGGATGTCAGTCGCCGGATCACAGCCGGTCGTTACCGACTATGTCCCGGCGATTAGCAGCAATCAGTGACAGAGAGCACAGCTGCAGTAGCTGTGCTTTCTGTCAGTTCCCTAACAGCTCCGGACATGCTGATTGGGACAGAAGAGTTTATCTGTCCCGATCAGCGGTGTCCCTATGCAGTACACACCCCCGCCCCCTAGTAAAACACTCCCCTCACACAGTTAACCCTTTCACTGAATAATAAAGTTAACCCCTTCCTCCCCAGTGTTATTAGTACAGTGTCAGTGTTTTTTTTTTTGCACTGATCACTGTATTGGTGTCACTGGGGATGTCAGTGACACCAAGTCAGTTCCCCCCCAGTGTCAGAATGTCCGCTGCAGTCCCGTCATAAGTCACTGATCGCCGCCATAAGTCGCTGATCGCCGTCATTATTAGTATAAAAAATTTTTAAAATCCCAGTATCTTTCCCGCCATTTGTAAATGCTATAACTTTCACGTAAACCAATTAATTTACACGTATTGGGATTTTTGTAGCAAAGACATGTTGCAGAATGCATTTTGGCCGAAATTTATGACTAAATTTGATTTTGAAATTTTTTTTTCTTACTGGACATGTTTTATAGCAAAAAGTCCAAAATATTGTTTTTTTTTCCTCAAAATTGTCAGTCTTTTTTTTAATAGCGCAAACAATAAAAAACGCACAGGCGATCAAATACCACTGAAAGAAAGCTCAATTTGTGGGAAAAAAAAGGATGTAAATTTTATTTATGTACCGTATTGCATGACCGCGCAATTGTCCGTTAAACTAGCGCAGCGCTGTTTTTAAAAAAAATGGCGTAAATTGCAGTATCTATACCATAGTTTGTAGACGCTATAACTTTCACACAAAACAATCAATATACACTTATTGGGATTTTTTCACCAAAAACATGGAGCAGAATACATTTTGGCCTAAATGTATAACTAACTTTGAGTTTACTATATATTTTTTATAGCTGAAAGTAAAATATAGCGTTTTTCTTCAAAATTTTTGGTCTTTTTTTGTTTATAGCGCAAAAAATAAAAAGCGCACAGGTGATCAAATACCACCGAAAGAAATCTCTATTTGTGTGAAAAAAAGGACGTAAATTTCGTTTGGGTGCAGCATTGCATGACCGCGCAATTATCAGTTGAATTAGTGCAGCGCCGAGTAGCAAAAAGAGGCCTGGTCATTAAGGGGGGTAAATCCTCAGGAGGGCAAGTGGAGAAACACTGCAAATGTAAACTTAAAAATTCCCGCTCCATGAGTCCAACCTTCACCCGTCATGGTGGGCTCTGTCAAGCAGACCTTCAAGGACTCGGACCCCCTTTCTGCTCCTGGGTCTACTGCCTTGGACCTGTATAGCAACCTGTTGGAAAGCACCTTGGTCAGAACAAACACTGAACAGGGTTCTATTACACAGGGTTTGTAAGGCGGCATCATAGGCAAAACCCTAAGGATTCTTCTCCTTATCCAGCGAGGCTTGGCTACCATCCATTTTGGCTAAAAGCTTTTCATGTGGATCCAATCGAAGCCCTTAGTTCTCAGCAGAACCATTCCGGACCTCCAAGTATGCTCCAAGAGCACATGCAACACATCAGTGACCATCTACCTTACAGACACTGGCAAAAAATGGAAGTACTTCCTGTGTAGGAGGAGTTTTATAGGGGAAGACCTTCTGTTTGATCTGCCAGTGTCCATTCACCTAAAGGTGGCAAACAGTAAAACCCACATGAATATAACCTGCTCTGTGTCCCATGATGTATGATAAAGAGACTGCTGGGAGCCACCTGGAACTACAGTATGAGGGATGTAGTCCCCAGGAAACACAGGAGGCATCCTCCAGCAAGCCAAGGACTGAATGGGACTTCAATCTCAGGAGAACAGGGAGCTGCAGGAGAAGAAAAAGAGAAGCCCAGGCTCTGGGTGCTGTCATGTGGGATGTCAGATGTCACGTCACCGTGCAGTGTCAGCAATAGGCAGCAGGGATGGCCAGTTCTGCGTGGCTACACTCTTTTCACTGGAACCAGACTATGTGATCTATTTACAGTCAAACAAAATCCATCCAAACACCAGCACACAGCAAAGATGAAAATACATATAAGTGAACCAAAAACCCAGTGACAGTATACCTAACTAATAACTAACAAACAGCCTAACCAAGAACTATTTACAATATATACAGAATGGGGAAAACATAAGGCAGAGGAAAACTGGAGGTGCAGGGAGCAGATGGGTAAGATGGGTAGGGGAACAAACTATGAAAAGGGAGAGCAGGAACAAGGCAGCAGGGTACTGTGTACAGGGTACAGAGCAGGAGCAAGATCAGGATAAATGGCAACAGAATTTGGTAGCAACAAAACACTGTAGCGAGGGGGGGGGGGCTAGTAGGGGAAGACATAAATACCCTCTCAGCAGCCAGCATCAGATGGAAACTGATTACTGGGATCTGCTGGGTAAAGCCTAAGAAGAGATCCAGCGAATTGGAGGAAAGGGACCTCTCCAGTAGTGATGGGCTTTATGTTCGAGTTGAATGTAAGTTCAACTCGAACATTTGGCGTTCGTGTGTTCACTGAACACACAAACGGTAAGGGTGTTTGGTGGGCTTTTCACCCGCCGCACCCCCAATGCACTGTGCCCTGACAGTGCATTGTGATTGGCCAAAGCAATGTATGGCCGGGAGCCAGGGCCGAGAGCGGAGAGTTTTTTTTTTTCTTCGGGTCTACGGCAGCGGCGGGCATTGTGATTGACATTGGATCATCTTTGGGGACATTTTCTTTAATTTTTGTTTTTATTAAAGGACTTAACTGTTTCCTGCCACCCTATAGTAGAAGTACTACTACAGGGCGGCAGGGCTGTGCAAAATCAGATATATAACACGTATACAGTGATTTGCATTTCTGGGTAGGTAGGGAGCTTGCATGCATTGCCCTACAAGCGCCGCCATTGGTGGCTAGGCACGTCAATCACCAGGTCCCAGCTGGAGATTCCCCACCGGCACCCAGCGATCACCGTGCAGAGTTGACAGGGGAGAGACCTTTGTGTAAACAACACAGTTCTCTCCCCTGTCAGCATGGACATGCTATTTTATATTTCTATGCACAGCATGCCTCCCTAGTAAAACACACACAGCACACAGTTAACCTTTTGCTCTCCCCAGATGTTAACCCCTTCCTACCCAGTGTCATTAGTACAGTGTCAGTGCTTTTTATTAGCACTGATCACTGTATTAGTGTCGCGATAGGAGCGCAGCTCTTTCTTATATAGAGCTCTATATAGAGCTCCTCTATATAAGAAAGAGCTGCGCTCCTATCTCGATATCCTGATGAAGTCACGCGAATGGTGACGTAACGCGTAGATACGCAAGGACGCAGTATCCAGACAGCGGTGACGTACTTCCGGTATGGCCGCCATCTTAGTCCACCCAGGAAACAGGCACTTTTTACCCATGCAGTACACCCATGCTTGGGGGGAGAATCGTGCAATATGACATCTGGAATGTAAGTGCCAGTTTTTGTTACAAATAAAGCACTTTTACTTTGGCATACTACACTATCAGAGTTGTCTCCTTATATTTATATTATCTGGATGAGTGGTGTACCCAGTGGAGATCAGGAGCCAGGACACCTAGTGTATCATCCCCATGTTGTGAGAGGTCTGGAGGAGCTTACCTGTCAGTATTGGAGGAAGATCCTTAGTGATCTTGAAGGCGCATTGGCCCATTGGGCCGCAGAGTGGAGGTGAGGAGGCAATTCAACCATAGGAGGAGAGTCACTCACCAGCACTGGAAGTTTTGTGTGATCACGCACAATGCATGAATTTTTACTGTGTTGAACACCATCACTTACCATTTATGAACTGTGCATACCCAGCTGGAATATTTTTACCCACTGGTCACGTTACAGAGTGGGAGTGAGGAGGGAATGTTTATTGCTATTTATTAATAGTCGTCTTGATATTTGTCTATAGTGCCTTGGCTTCATTTGTACCATTCGTGTGTCACCTTGATATATTTATAAGCATTATTTTATGGGAGAAGTAGGAAATCAATGTAATAGTCAACACTTGTACAGTGATAGATTAATATATTAGAAAAGAGCAATGCTTAATCAAAATGTGCAAACATATCCCATATATATATATATATATATATATATATATATATATATATCCCATACAGCCATGATATACAATATTATAGAAATGTAAATGAGAAGATAAAAAATATCCAAAAAGTCCAAAATATACACAATGTGATATAAGCCTGATGCAAACTTCATTACCATTCCATAATCCAAATAAACAAAACCTCTTTATCGATGGAAGTTAATCCAATGTTGTTGACCTTGTGCACCTTCACCAAATGGAAACACACTCACCAGCAGTTGTGCCCTCCAAATTATAGGCAGGTCAAAAAAAGCATTATTCTTAAATGGGTGAACTAGAAATGGCATTACCTCTCCAGTATCCTAATAGGAATCACAAAGTTTATGGAAGCTGTTCTGTGTCTCCACCCATCCACCCGACAGGAAACCAAGGAATGGCCAAAGCCACATTCCCCAACCACCAGGGTCCGAAGAGGTTCTCTTCTGCCTTTCACATGAAGCAAATCCTAATAATAATAAGTCATAGCACTAGCCTGTGTACTGGTGACATGTACACAAAGGTCCAAAAACCTGTGGGAGCCAGAATAGTCCAAAAAGATTGAAATCTTGTCCCAGGGATAAGAGCAGATGGAGAGGAGGGATGATGGTGTTGGTAGTTGGGTTCAACTGTACATCAGATGCAGCATCTGCACAGCAATTTTGGGAGAGCAGCCTCAGAGCAAACAAAAAAAAGAGCGCAGTGCAGGGCGACGCCAGTAAAAAAAATTCCATTTTATTAGGAATAACACATCGTCCACTTGACGAAAAACCTTTTTAATCACCCCACTGATGCTGCGATGCTTCCCTATGAGTTGGTATGCTGCTTCATAATGAGGCTGCACTTCAACTTCTGTTATGTAAGTGGATGCTGTTTTATTTTTAATAAAATGGAACTACTACTGTGATAACCAAGACACTTGGGGTTCTGGTGGTCGATCACTTGGCACTGCCATACTTCGCAGAATACCTTGTATTTTTTGCTATAAATACAAGGTATTCTCTGATGAGATTGACACCAGGATCTCCACTTTGTCCATTCATATGTCTTGTATTCATTGAAAGAAAAGGAAAAGGCATTCTGTATATTACGGCAGTGCCAACTGAGCAAACCTTTGTAGTCGTTGTGCAGTGGGGGTCAGAGTAGAGATTGTCAGCTACCCCAGCAGTCCCTCAGGTATGAGATAAGCATAAAAAACATACAGCTGCTCGACTTCTAAAAGCCTAGAGAGAGTTTTATAAATGTTATCCAGTACACTTACTCTTTTTTACATATTTCAATTCTGTAGGAGCTTAGTCATAGAGTAACTCTTATTAGGGCTGGATCCAGCCTATCTGATCTGGGGGTGCAGTAAATAAAAGTCAGGGGGCATAATGTCAACACTGTGTGTGTCACCAGGGGCAGACTGACAACTCATGGGGCCCCCGGGCAATACAGGATAATGGGGCCCCTGTGTCCTTGCCCAAACTCAAAAAAGCCTATGAAAAAGGTACCAGGGGCAACTCATGGGGCCCCCTACTGACCCCGGGCCCTCGGGCGTTGCCCGAGTTTCCAAATGGTCAGTCCGCCCGTGTGTGTCACTGACTGTCACAGATGCAGTCATTTCTGTTCACTCGGTGAGCTTCTGTACCACAAATCATGACATGGAAGTTAATGTCTAACAGACAGGGCAGAGGCGGTGCAGGAGTGAACAGGGAACACAAGTGTATTGTGGGCTGTCATTAGACTGGGATGAATAAACAGAACCTGTACCCTCTTATATTGCGTGTCCCTAACACAGTCCCCCTTACATCAGATGTCCCCATCTACATGCCACCTTACTTCACCTGTCCCCATCAGACTGCCTCATGTATGAATGCAAAGCAGGGATGATAAATTAAGATCTATTAGTATAACACGCTTTACACTCATGTGCATGTTACCCCCGATTTTAGCCACAGTACCATTGACTTCTATTAGGTTGTGGGTTTTTGCCACATTTCTCCAAAAGTCATGCATGCTGCATGTTTGATACTTTCAGAAAATGTGACAAAAGCCCGCAGCTTAATAAAGGTCAATGGGACCGTGGCTAAAACCGTGGGTAACATGCAGAAAAACTAGGGATACACCCGTGCTGCAGCCAAACTGCTGCCCACCAGTGTAAACCCACTTAACATCACACGGGACCAACAGCTACAATAGGCTGATGACACAAAACTAAACTCTTCTGGCTGCACACATGAAAGCTATTGCTGAGGACAAAATAGGAAAGAAGGAAGGAAATGGATGGAGGAAGGAAGGAAGGGCATGGATGGAGGTAGATGGGAAGGGAATGCATGGAGGGAAGGAAGGAAGGAAATCTAGGGAGGAAGGAAGGAAGAAAGGAAAGGAATGGATGGAGGAAGGAAGCAAATGAATGGAAGAAGGAAAGAGGGAATTTATGAAGAAAGGAAATGGATGAAGGAAAGAAGGAAGGGAGGTAATGGAGGAAAGAATGGAATGGATAGAGGAAGGAAGGATGGGCATGGATGGAGGAAGGGAATGGATGGAGGAAGGGAGGGAAGAAATGGAGGGCAAGAATGGATGAAGGAAGGAAGGAAGGAAGGAAGGGCTCACTCACTTGTATGGTCCCTGGATCACTGGCTCAATCAGAAGCATCACAATACATCTGCTGGATGCTCTGTATACAATTTCCCATCCACACATCCTCTTCATAGACACTACACAGGCTGCATGGACTGCAGTGTGGGCAGGCACAGGAGAGAGGGCCAGGGGGAGGCAGAGTAATTCCAGCCTCTTTCCTCTCCCATCGGTGTGGAGATTGAGGAAAAAGCTGGGCTGCTGGGCACTGTGAGAAGAGAGATGAACATTTGACAACACAGGGAATGGCATCAGAGACCTGGAGGGAGGGCGCAGCTCAAATCTGGGGGTTCAGCCCATCCAGCACCACCATAGATCTGGCCCTAACTCTTGTACCAGATAGTATTATTAAAACTCATTCTGGGTTTTTTGAGGGCATGGAGTGCTTAGAGCTAGCACCCATCAGTTGGTGGAGCAGGAATGGAAGGCTTGGAGTGGAATAGTTGGGACATTCTGTAGTGCTTATGTTGGACAAAGCTGAACCAATGTTGAGTATACAATTAAGATCACACCTACAGTTCAACTTTAACAGCAAAGGTTTAACTGCTTATTTATATAGAAGGCTAGTGGCTACAGGGCAAGATTTTTTTCATGTGAATTGTAACTTTAATAAAATCTGGTTAATAACGTCTTTTACAATCCTTATCACTACATTTACACCAGGCTGACGACGATAACATGTTAATCTTTGCTAGGTGACTGAAGGAATATACAGTATGCAGATTTGAATGTAATCCAGAGCGATGGGTGTGTGCCGTAGATTTACTGCATTTTATTACAGTAATTAGAAGAGAGAAGTCTACCTAATTAAAGAGAAGCATTTAACAAGGTAAACACATGACCTCGACTGACACAGACGATTATTTTGATGAACAGGTCTCAAATATGTGATCTCCAAAATGGTCTGTAACATTATATTTATGGGGTTGGGGAGGGGTGTACTCTGTAATGCCCAGGCATGCCAAAATGCATGTTTTGTCTATGAGGGATATACAAAAAAATGTACTTACCTTATTTGTTGCACCCAAAGGCTTTCTCCTAGCTGCATGACCAGTCCCCCAAAGACAATCCTTTTCACTGCTCTGTTGGATGTAGGCACAGCATTGTAAGCGAAAGTGTTGAGGGACCACCACTGATTGTCAGAAAAAGGGAGAAGGACACCAACTGTCAGGGAGTTAGTAAGGTAAGTACAGTTGCTTTCTCTGTTCCCCCTACACAAAACGAGCAATTAAACCTTTCAGTGCAGGGAGGGGGATGCCAGCTTTAGGTTCTTTCTCAAATGTAAGGCAGCCCCACCATTACAAATCATGAGGCCCTTTGTGGACTTGACATCTCAGGCACCTTACACACCACTGCTAAATGTTGTTTTTCTATGCCAAATATCATCATTACCCTCATTAATCAGGCTGCAATATATTTTAAGGCACCATAAGGAACAATTGAGTACTGTCTGTGATACTTTTTTTATTTGCACTAATATACAATTTTGAGGACAAGCTTTCGGGGAATGTCCCCTTCTTCAGGTCTAAGCAGTACTGAAACAAAGATTTAGTAGAATGTTGGAAGAGATGTAGGGGGTGGGAAAAAAAAAACAGAGATAAGATACAGCAAAAGCAAAGTCTGGGGGGGGGGGGGAGACAACACTAGCAGAGGCAGGCATGCTTGAGCTGATAGTCATAAAACTGTTGGATAATGATTGAGGAATCCCATGTCCAAATTCAGGCCGTTATCTCTTGTGTCAAATAGAATTATCATTCTTAGTTCAAAAGTTTTTCTTTCCTGAATGGATTTGAAATTTCCTTTAAGAACTAAAATATTGAGGTCTCCCATTGTGTGGTCTGGTTGTGCGAAATGGTGTCCAACAGGTGTGCAGAGGTCATCTTCTTTATGTTCCTTGATGGTATGTCTGTGCAAATTCATTCTTGTTTGCAACTTCTGTCCTGTTTCGCCAACATAAGATCCTTTGCTGCATTTTCTGCACTGGATAAGGTACACAACATTACTGGAGGTGCAGCTGTATGAGCCGGAAATATTGAAGATCCCTTTTGAGTGTCTGACACATTTTGATGGATTGATTTGGTTGCACAGTTTGCAGCGTTTCTTATTGCAGGGTTTGCTTCCATTATTTGTGACATCATAATCAGAAGGAGGTTTCCTACTGATTAGTTTATTTCTGAGGTTGGGGGGTTGTCTGAAAGCTAGTATTAGTGGTTGCTGGAATATTTCTTTCAGAGTTCCATCCTCTGTTATGATGGGTTGTAAATCTTTGATTATTTGTCTCCCAACGGCTCTAAGGGTGAGAAATAAGTGATCAAGCACCACTGATTGTTCAGTTCTCCCTGCTGCTCTGACCTTTGCTGGTCGAGACACCTGGGTGGATCCCGACTTTAAAGTTTGGGTCTTTTCCAAGCCTGGACATGCTGAGTGCCGTCAGCCATCAGCAGACTTTAGCTTGCTGTCAGCTGAAAAGGGTCACAGGAGTGCAGAACGAACTGAAAGCTTTGACTGTGCTTCTCCTTTAAGTCCCTTCTAGGAGGGGGGGAGCAATGGGAGCTGAGCTGCTAAGTCATTCCAAGTAGTATAGAGAAGGGGGAGCTAAGCTGCTGAATCATTGCTGGGAGGGTGAAGAAAGGGATCTGTGCTGCTGAGTTACTGCCAGGAAAGGGGAGCAAGGAAAGTTGAGTGGCCAAAATGGCCTCAAAGTTTTTGTTGTAAACTTTGAAGATTTTTTGCTCCACACTACCTGCAGCTACAGAGGTCACTGTGGGCATGTGTTTCAGCTCATTTACTGATTGTTAAGAAAAGCTATAATACTGTGAAGAGTGTTATTTTTCTTTAGGAAATTTAAACCATGTGAATAAAAGATAACTGTTGTAAGCACTCTTTACCCTTCCTCCTGTCACTGATCATTCCATCTAGACACAACATGCTTCCAAACATTCATGCAGTACTCAACTGTACAAAAAAGTGGCAACCACCTCCAACATATAAGTAGCCCTTGCAGTAAGGTGCTCATGGAAGGGAAACGTACATCAAAAACAAACAAAAGATTTCCCAGCACACTTACTAGCCAGCCTGCAAAACAACCAAATTGACCCTGTCTAACAATGTTAAAAACACAAACATCCCTGTGCCTTTAAGGAGGGGGGATCCCTCCAGACACACCTGCCCTTAATCTATCCATTGCTATATGTGCTCCAGCTTGGGAGACTGTGAAAATTATAGAGTTAGGAACGCAGTAGAGAGAGAAGCCTTGACATAGACACTGTGGCTTTCAAATATATTTGCAAATGTGTGCAAACAAAACCCTCTGTTTTTTTTTAACACGCAAACTCTTTAGTCAGAGAAGAATACATGTAGTCACATCATACATCCAATAGAGATGGAGACAAAATATTGGCAAAAAGAATTATAAGTACACAAACTAAAAAACACTTGCCGTGGGCAAGGAAAATAAAACTAACAGAGTTCAGCTAACATGGTACCACTACCACAGGGATAAATAATCATAACAAGGAAAGAGCAAAAATAATCAGACCACAATCACACATACTCCTCACCACAAGTGAACGTGGAGTCAAGCCACTTATCCCAAATTTTATGATATTTATCAGGGCATCCTCTATACATATAACCTTCTTGTATGGTAATGTGTTGTTTATTGCAGCAACCCACTGTGGAAATATAGGTGGCAGTACTCAAAGCCAAGTGCGGGCAATCAATAATCTGGCCATAAAGAGTTTCCTGTAAGAAAATAGTTTGAAGTATGTCGGTTTCTGAACTAAGGAGAAGACCAAGTAAACATTGCTTAGGGCACAGAGTAAGAGGGGAGCCCATTTTGTCATGGAGAAATCGGACCACCTGAATCCAATAGCCCTGAATGAGGGGACAAGACCATATGAGATGAAAAAAGGTACCGTCGGAAGCCCCACATTTAGGACAGAGTGGACTGTATCGTGGTCTGTATCTAGATAACTGAATAGGCGTTAGATAGGTTAGAGTAGTTTATATAGCTGGGTGAGGTAGTCCGACAATTTCGGGGAGACCAACTTGTTTGAGGTCAATACCTCTTCCCACAGTTCATCATCCAGCTCCCTCCCATCCACCTCCCATTGGGTTTTAAGTTGATATGCCAATGTCGATTCAGGGTGTAGAATGAGGGCATTGTAGAATGAGGATATAAGTTTTTGGACTCCATACCCAGAATCACATCCATAAGGTATGTAGAGTCCAGCTGCGGGATGGAGTCACCAAATTGGGCATGCAGCGCATGGCGAAGCTGGAGATAGCAGAAGAGCATAAAGTTAGGGAGGTCAAATTCCGATTTAAGGTCCTGAAATGATTGAATACCAGCACTAGTGAACACCTGGGAAACATACAAAATCCCCTAGTTGATACATAAATGAAAATCGGGGACAGTAAGCAATTCAGGGAGGTTCGGGTTGTTCCATAAGGGGGTGTGGGCGTGTATGCAGGGAACCTGCAACTTACTGGAGGCCAACAACCAGATCTTCCAGTGGTGTTGCAACAATCCCCTGCAGCCACCCATAACAGAGGGGTCCCGCATGCCTTTTAATAAAAGTTGAAAGGGGTGGGTAGCCCAAGGGAAGGCTGGAGCACACACTAAGGCAAGATATCGGTATTTATCCCCTTTGTCTAAGTGAAAAAAATGAGACAATTGGGCTGCTAAATAATAGAGGCTAAAATCTGGGAGCGCTGCCCCCCCAAGTGCGTGGTATTTTTAAGAGCACGCCACGACAGTTTATGTCTCATATTGCCCTATACAAAGGAATTAAACATGGAATCAATAGATTTGAAAATGCGCAACGGTAAATATACTGGTGTATGCCAAAGAATATAAAGAAGTTTAGGCAGAAGAACCATCTTGATCAAATTAATACGGCCCATAACACCTAAAGGAAGACGATCCCAGGCCTTTGGATTTCAGCATAGGCTACGCGAGAAACCACAACCCTAAGATATGTAATAGTGCTGACTCTAACTAAAGGGAGAGTGGCCTGTTCCTAAGTAGGAGCACCAATGTCCAGAGGGAGAATCTAGGACTTGCCGGAAAAACGTCCAAAATAATCTATAAGGTCAAGAGCAGCCCTAAAAGAGGGGCCCGCATCCTCCAGGTACAAGAGCATGTCATCCGCATATAAGCTCACCATTTCGGTTAACTGACCAGAGCACATACCTCGAATTTCAGGGTGTGTACGGAGAGCTATGGCTAGGGGTTCCACTGCCAGCGCATGTAACAAGGGGGAAAGAGGACATCCCTGACACGTGCCTTTAGAAAGGTGAAAGGAATCAGACACCCAACAACAAACCTGGACCCTAACTGTAGGAGCATGATAGAGTAATCAAACCATTTAAGAAACTTAGGACCAAATCCAATCTACTTAAACATTCCCATAAATGCCCCCACTCCACCGAGTCGAAAGCTTTAGCAGCATCAAGTGAAACAACTCTGGAACCCATATGGTCATGGGAAGCCTGCAGGTTCATGAAGACCCTCCGTAGATTGAACGCTGTGATTTTAGCTTGCATGAACCTGATCTGGGTGGATTACATGTAAAATTATTTTGTTTAAGCACAGGGCCAGGGCCTTAGCCAAGATATTATTAACAAGTTGTAAGAGGGAGATGGGGCGGTTTGACTTGGGGAGTAGGGGATGCTTACCTGGTTTAGGTATGAGAACTATTAATGCTTCTCCCATTGATTGGGGAAGAGAGGCGGATTTGTAGATATGTTGGTACAATTTGTGTAGGCGAGGGATAAGAGAGTCCTGGAAATAAGTGTAAAACTCCAATGGGAGTACATCAGAACCCGGTGCTTTAGAGGGGGATAAGTGAGCTATGGCTTCAGTAATATCTTCAATAGAGATGGGGGCTTCCAATTTTGCAGTTTGAGATGGGGTAAGGGAAGGAAAAGGAATGGTTTGTAAAAAATTGATAATCTCAGTGTGAGAGTTAGTAGCCATGGATGAATAAAGTGTGGAAAAGAAGTTACGAAACTCCTCTGCCACTAGGTCTGGGTCAGTGATGTGGGCACCAGAGGCATCGTGCAGGGAAATCACAGGTGATTAACTAGGCGAGCCTGTAGTTTCACTAGCAGCCTCAACCAAGGGGTTTGCCTGAAAAGAGTGTTCTAAGTCTAGCAATCGTTCCTCTGCCTGTTGAACAACTAGTCTGGATGTGGCCGACCCCTCATTATTGGTAAAGAAATAGTCCCAATCGGCCTGCATGCCCTCCAAATCAGGGAGAACAGTCAACCAAAAAGGGGGTTCAGTTTCCACATACACGTAGATAAGGAAGAGGATTATCAAAGTGTCAACCAATATGGGGCATGGGCAGATAACACCCGAGGTGCAAAACCCGCCTCCTGAAATTTAGGTAGCAGTGATTTGGATAGAAATATAAAATCTATGCAGGACATAGTGGAGTGGGAAGCGGAAGAACAGGAGTAAGCTTTAGTTGTGGGGTGCAGGTACCTCCAGGTGTCCACCAGTGCAAATTCTGTCAAAAGTTTACCAAGTCTAGTAACTTGGAATGGGGTATGAACAGAGGGGTTGTAATCCAATTTATCAAGACTGCGGTCTATAATCATATTAAAATCCCCCAACCACACTGTAGGGATTGTGGGGTGCTGTGCAATAAATGCCAAGCCTTCAGTTAACACTGCAAACTGGAAGGGGGGGGGATATAGTAAGCCAATATCAACATTTCCATATCATTTAGGATTGCATGTAAAAAAAGAAACCTACCCTGGGGATCTGAGTGCTAAGTTAGGAAAATGGATTATCTTAGCAATTAGTATGGCAACACCTCGGGAGTTAGAGGTATAAGGGGCTTAATACAGCCACCCAATCCAGGGCTTTTTTAGGGCCAATTGGAGCTGACCGGTGATGTGGGTCTCCACAAGGACTGCCACGTTAACCTCCAGAGGTTTTAGATGGGACAATACAGCAATGCGTTTAGGCCATGCCCTCATGCCACGGACACTCCACATCAAAAATTTGAGATTAGCCATAACAGAATGCGAGACAGACGTATGCAGATGGATCCACAAAAGCGGGCCACATATTGCAAAAATATCACAGTGAAACATATAGCCTAGAGGAGCAGGCCATATCCAAAAATGTAGAGCCAATATGAAGCCCTACAAAACTATTAGTGGACAACATAACATTCTTCTCGAGTTTGCAAACACAATACAATATGAGTTGAACAAACTAAATAAGTAACAGAATAAGCAATACACTCTGGACAAGTATGATGATGGCACTAGGAGATATTGGTGATGGACAAATTGCCTCACTCCAGCTGACTAGGGAAACCTTGCAGAGGGTAAAATATAAAAAAGGAATCCAAACCTCAACCCAAAAATGGACCTTGCAGACAAAAAAACAACAGCAAAACCCGAAACACACTGGGAGAGGTTCAATTACAAGGAGCAAAGAATCCACTGAAAAGCGGGTCATGGCTAGAATAGAATAAAACTAATATAAAGCAGAGAGGGGAGAAAAGAATGATAAAAGGAGGAGGGAAGGAGAGTGAAAGGGGAAAAGAAGGGGAGAGGGGGGGAGGGGGAGGAAAGAGAGGGGGGAGGAAAGAGAGGGTGGGAGGGAGGGAGGGAGAGGAAAGGGGGGAAAGGGGTGGAAGGGGAGAGGGGGGAAAAGGGAGGGGGGGCCAGAGAGGGAACAGTGAATGTAGGGAAAAAAAATAATTAAGGAACTGAAAAGAAAAGAGTAGGTAAAGAAAATAGTACAGCTGAGAGAACTACCAGGCATCTGAATGGGACAGGCCCGAGACTCATAAGTAGAACAAAATGAAGGGGATTAGAAGCTGAGACCAGGAGGACAAATGGAGTGAAAAAAGAAAAAAAAATCGCAGTTGTTAGGAAGGGGGAAGTGGCAAAACTATATGTAAAGTAAGGAGAGTCAGAGTAATGGACAGGTATGGCGTGATACACTCATGGGTCCCCGATGTGGGAAAAAATGGAGCACAGTTCCAATGGATGTCCCAGGAAATCAGGCCTGTGCAGGGCCTGGTGCTGTTCGTTGATCCAGCCAGGTCAGTACCGATTCTGGGTCTTCAAAAAAGTGAACCTTGTCGTCACCCACAACAAGGAGTCTGGCAGGGAATAGCATAGCGTAGGAAATATGATGGATCCGGAGATGGTGCTTGGATTCCACAAATTGCACGCAGCGTTTTTGCACCTCAGGGCTCCACCCTCCCTCTCGGAGCTCAGGGCTTCACCCTTCCACTCAGAGCTCCACCCTCCCTCTCAGAGCTCAGGTACCCATCCTCGAGCTCAGGGCTCCACCCTCCCTCTCAGAGCTCAGGGCTTCACCCTCCCACTCAGAGCTCCACCCTCCCTCTCAGAGCTCAGGTACCCATCCTCGAGCTCAGGGCTCCACCCTCCCTCTCGGAGCTCAGGGCTTCACCCTCCTGCTCAGAGCCCCACCCTCCCACTCAGAGCCCCACATTCCCAAGAGGGTCAGTGTGCGAAGGGAGCCCTGAGAGGTGCTGCTATGCACTGACCTGTCCAGGTCAGGACAGTTTAAAGCCTGGGCCTCTGAGTATGAAAGACAGCCCATGAGGGACAGAGCAGCTGGGCACTGCTGAAAGCACACAGAGCTGAAGTACAGCAGTTACTTCACGAGCAGTGGATGTGTTAGCGGTCAGGAGGACTCCTGAAAACAGAGCAGTAAAGCTGTAAGGAGAGCCACAAGGCTGAATGTTGTTTTCTGTATCGTATTGATGGTGAGAACCCCTGTATGGGAAACTTTTTGTGAACTCTTGTTTGTTTTAAATAAAAGTAGGCAGAAAAAGCCTGGAAAATACTTCTGGCGTGGAGTAAACTCACTGTTTGGGGGCTACCAAATGAGCTAATCACCCCAAATCATCACAATATCTAAAACAGCAGATTACAAACTTGAAAACGTATTTTTATATATATATATATATATATATATATACACACTCACCAGCCACTTTACTAGTTACACCTTGCTGTTGCCAAGAAAATATCCCTCATACCATTACACCACCACCAGCCTGAACTGTTGATACAACCCACATGGAAGAAAAATATATCTGAAATATATTTTAAAAATAATATATATATTTAAAAAAAATATATATTTTTTAAATATATTCTTAAGATTTTTTTTTAATATACAAAAGTAATTTTAATATATATTTTTACATACATTTGTAAATGCATTCCAAAAATTTAGATTTGTATTTTTAAAGACATACAGTATATTTGAAATGTATATTTAAAAATATTTTTCATGTATTTTGTAATAAAAACGCATTTCAACATACAGTGTATATATATATATATATATATTGAAGATGGTCAAAATTGTAGCATTTCAAGTCAATATATTTGGGGTGAATATTTTTAAAATATATTTTTCTTCCATATGGGAAGGCAGGATGGATCCATGCTTTCATGTTGTTTACGCCAAGTTCTGACCCTACCATCTGAATGTTGCAGCTGAAATCGAATGCCCGTTCTCCTCTGCCCTCTGACATCAACAAAATATGTTCATCTACACAACTGCCGCTCACTGGATATTTTCTCTTTTTCAAACCATTCTCTGTAAACCCTAGAGATGGTTGTGCATGAAAATTCCAGTAGATCAGCAGTTTTTAAAATACTCAGACCAGCCCATTAGGCACCAACAACCATGCCACGTTCAAAGCCACTTAAATCCCCTTTCTTCTCCATTCTGATGCTCGGTTTGAACTTCAGCAAGTCGTCTTCACCACGTCTAGATGCCTAAATGCATTGAGTTGCTGCCATGTGATTGGTTGATTAGCAATTTGTGTTACCAAGCAATTGAACGGGTGTACCTTATAAAGTGGCTGGTGAGTGTGTATATATATATATATATATATATATATATATATATATATATAAAAACAATATATATATGTATGTGTGTTAGTATATATAATTCCTATTTCTATAAGTATAATAGTGACTAAAAACATGTTCCTTTTAGGTAGATTGGAAAATGTTGTTTTTACACACATGGGCAGAAAAGCTAATGATACACGTTCTATTTAACCTATTATTGTCTACAAAGGCTTGCATACATCATGAAGACTTCTAATCAAGGTCAGGACAATGCCCGTATGATGCTGGTGTTGTCCTCAACATACAAAAATGTGTCAACTGAAGTAAATCAAACACGCCTACAATTAAAACTGCTGATTAGATATTATCCAGTGGAATCTAGAAATGGTGCCAGTACAGTGATTCCTAAATCTCCTAATATAATGAATGCATAGGCTAAAGCTGAACTTGGGGCAGGTGAAAAGACACACATTAATGCAAAACTAATTGGGGATTTATAAACAGGTATACACCTATAAGGTAAATAAAAAGAATTATTTCAGATTACCACTCCCTATCGCTCACAATACTAGGAAAAGGGACTAATAATAAAGAAATTTATTTGGAGTGTGATCGAGGAAAAATTAAATCACCTTTATTATATTCACAAATGTATACATATGGATCCTTTTTAAAGTAATGGAGAAGTCCAATATATAATATATTGTATGTCGTTAACCACAAGAAAAATGGGTTGTAACTTAAATATAGAATGATACAATTAAGGACCCAAATAATAGAAGCTGCATTAATATTCAGAACCAAAAATGTTATATATTTATGTCTCAGTCCCCCTTAATTCTGCTTGGAAACCACAAATATGTTAGTCTCAAAAACCAAGTGGCTCCATAAGTGATAGTTGCAAAATGTACCCTGGAAGATGTATAAGGAGTTTAATGCTTGAAATGACCACTTCTGTGCAAGCTGAAAGAATATGCAGTCAATAATTTCCAAAGGTATAACTTGGATGTCTAGTAAAACACAAATGTTTTTTCAACTATAGCAAATGTTTATTTTAAAAACATAATGTGTTTCTTTTTTTGGGCACATTACCTTCATGTACAGGGTGCAGCGATGGGAACAACATCAGCCCCACCATGTCCAAACAGATAGTGTGGTGCTTCAATCCATCCAACTCACAGTACTATCAAAAGAGCAGCACCTGTGCCCAGCAACAACCCACATGGAAGAAAAATATATTTGAAATATATTTTAAAAATATTCTTCCTAAATATATTTACATATATTTGAAATGCTACAATTTGGGCCATATTCAATATATTTCAATAAATATATATATATATTTATTTATTACAGGTACTTATATAGCGCTGTCAGTTTACGCAGTGCTTTACATATATATTGTACATTCACATCCATCCCTAACCCTCAAGGGCGTACAATCTAAGGTCCCTAACTTACATGCATACACATACTAGGGACAATTTAGACAGGATCCAATGAACCTACTAGCATGTCTTTGGAGGGTGGGAGGAAACCGGAGTACCTGGAGGAAACCCACACAGGCACAGGGAGAACATGCAAACTCCAGGCAGGTGGTGCTGTGGCTGGGATTTGAACCAACAACCCTAGTGCTGCCAGGCAGAAGTGCTAACCATTTAGCCACTGTGCTGTGTACTGTATGTTGAAATGCATTTTTTTTTACAATATATAAAAAATATTTTTAAAAATACATTTTAGATATACTGTATGTCTTTAAAAATACAAATGTAAATTTTTGGAAAGCATTTGCAAATATATGTAAAAATATATGTTAAAATGACTTATTTATATGTTAAAAAAAATCAGAAGAATATATTTAAAAACTTTTTTTTTAAAATATTTATTTAACATATAAAAAAGCAATTTTAACATATATTTTACATATAGTTGTAAATGCATTCCAAAAATGTAGATTTGTATTTTTAAAGACACTCAGTATATTTGAAATGTATTCTTAAAAATATTTTTCATATATTTTGTAATAAAAAAATGCATTTCAACATACATTATATATATATATATATATATATATATATATATATATATATATATATATATATACATATTGAAGTATATTGACTATGGCCAAAATTATAGCATTTCAAAGTTTCAAATATATGTCAATATATTTAGGAAGAATATTTTTAAAATGTATTTCAAATATATTTTTCTTCCATATGGGAAGAACTGTTGATCAATGTTGATAAAGTCTTCTTTATTAAAGATCCATTGAAAGTAACAAAATCCTATACAAAAAGTGTTACAGAGTTTCAGCTTGTGTGGGCTTTTAACCATATGACTTAAGCCCAACCGACCTGAAAACGCAAAACTTTCTGTATAGGGTTCTGTTAGTCTTGATGGATTTTTGTTAACCTCTTGGCGCCAGCCGAACGCAAATGTGCGGCCTCCCGGCATCTGGGCCTAGACACCAAGCGGACGCACATTTGCATTCTATTGAAAAAAAAAATATGTGCTGAGAGCGCGTGCCCTGTGCGCTCCCAGCACACACATTCGGTACTCATGGAAAGGTCCTGATCTCCTCTTTTGATCGGGACCATTCCCGATCATGTGACCGCCGTGACAGCGAATCACGGCAGTCACATGACCTTAAAACCGAGCCCCACCTCCTGGCTTCGGGAACCCTTAAAGGGTCGGGAGGCGCTGACGCCAAGGGGTTAAAGAAGATTTTATGAACCTAGAACACCTGATTGCCAACCTTTCTTAATCATATGCAAACCTGTACCTGGAGAAATAGGGACATGGCCTTTTTTGGAATGGAGGACTTGTCTATGTACCTGCTACACATTGTTTTGTTGCATATACTGTATACGTAGATGATATCCTCCATGAGGTATACCAAAGATGTTGATGAGCTTGGTGGATCGGATGAACCAAAACAGGTTCAACTTGAGATCCACATTTCGTAGCACAGAAATCTCCGTTTTGGATATTGTGATTTAATGAAATGAAATTTTTTTTATCTTCTTCTCTTTTGGAAAACCAGTGGTGGACAATACAATTATTAATAGATAGAACGTGCATATTTAGATTCTGTTGTTAGAAACATCCCAGATGGACAGTTTCTCAGAATTTCAAATCCGATTTTCTGGGAGAGTGCCTCAGTTAATGAAGCTTTAACAATAAACATCTCATAAAAGCATATAAATGTGTTGTATTATCTCACACAGATAGACAAACAAGTAAAGACAAGGATAGATTACTAGATAAAACTAAGTTTATTACCAGTTTTCATGCCAACAAACTCTATTAAAAGAGATCATGCATAAACGTTGGCATTGGATGGCAAAAGGACGATCTTATTTCTAAAGTGTTATAATTCGGCCCTGTGCTGACTTTTCATTGCACTTCGAATTCGAGAGATACAATTATGCAGTCACTATGAACAACGTACATTTGCTAATTTGTTGTAAGATTGAAAAAAGAAAGCGGTGGCACATGTTATACATCAAGGTTGGGCTCTACCAAATGGGCAGTTTATTGCTGCGACACATTTTGTCAACTGCAACGTAGAAGGTGTTGTACCTCATTAACCACTTGCCTACCAGGCACTTATACCCCCTTATTTACCAGGCCAATTTTCAGCTTTCAGCGCTGCTGCACTTTGATTGACAATTGCGCGGTCATGCAACATTGTACCCATATGAAATTTTGATAATTTTTTTCTCACAAATAGAGCTTTCTTTTGGTGGTATTTAATCGCCACTGGGCGCTTTACTTTTTGCGCTATAAATAACAAAAGTGCAAAAAATTTAAAAAAAAAAAAAAGTTTCTTTGTTTCTATTATAAAATTTTTCAAACAGGTATTTTTTCTCCTTCACTGATGTGCGTTGATGAGGAAGCACTTATGGGCACTGATAGGCGGCACTGATGGGCACTGATAGGCAGCACTAAAGGGCACTGATAGGCAGCACTAATGAGGTGGCACGGATAGGCGGCACTGATAGACAGCACTAATGAGGTGTCACGGATAGGCGGCACTAATATGCAGCACTGATAGGCGGCACTGATAGGTGACACTGATGATGGGTACTGATAGACGGCACTGACTGGCATCACTGCTGGGCACTGACTGGCGGCACTGACTGGCACAACCCCTGGGCACTGACTGGTGGCACTGACTGGCAGCACTGCTGGGCTGCACTGGTGGGTGGCACTGGTAGGCAGCACTGGTGGGTGGGCACAGGTGGGTGGCACTGGTGGGCACAGGTGGGTGGCACTGCTGGGCACAGGTGTGGGACACTGCAGAGTGGCACAGGTGGGTGCACTGCTGGGCACAGGTGGGTGCACTGCTGGGCACAGGTGGGTGATCTACTGGGCACAGGTGGGCGGAGCTAGTGGGCGCACTGCTGGGCACAGGTGGGCGGAACTTGCGGGTGGCACTGCTGGGCACCGATCATCAGGGCACTGATCATCAGTGCCCTGATGATCGGTGCCGATCCCCGCTCTGACAACTGCCGGTTCTCGGCAGTACTTTCCTCACGATCTGACAGCGTGATGAAAGTGCAGCCGAGAACCGGCACTTGCATTTCCCTCTAATCAGCGTGTCATTGGACACCGCTGATCACGTGGTAAAAGGCCGCTGTGATTGGCCTTTAACCACATCACGTGATCAACTGTGTCCGTAGGACACAGCGATCACGGAGATCGCCGGGTGCGCGCCCCCTGGGGCGCGCAGGAGAGCGCGTACTGGGAGGACGTCATATGACGTCCACTCAGAACTGGCCGGCCGCAGTGTAGCCGTCATTCGGCTATCTGCGGTCAGCTACTAGTTAATTGTGAATGTTTTTATGTTGAAAAAACAATGTCTTAATCTTGGATTAAGCTTCAGGAAATATAGGATCTCCTATTGCATGACACATTCTTGAACATGTAAAACCACCTTAAAGTGTTACTAAAACCAGGACCCTGCATTCACTATATCTGGTCTCCCCAGACCTTGCATTCACTATATCTGGTCTCCCAGGATCCTGCATTCACTATATGTGGTCTCTCCGGACCCTGCATTCACTATATCTGGTCTCCCACCGGACACTGCATTCTCTATATCTGGTCTCCCCGGAACCTGCAGTCACTATATCCGGTCTCCTCAGACCCTGCATTCACTATATCCAGTCACCCCGGACCCTGCATTCACTATATCTGGTCTCCACAGATCCTGCATTCACTATATCTGGTCTCCCCGGACCCTGCATTCACTATATCTGGTCTTCCCAGACCTTGCATTCACTATATCTGGTCTCCCAGGATCCTGCATTCACTATATCTGGTTTCCCCGGACCCTGCATTCACTATATCTGGTGTCCTCGGACCCTGCATTCACTATATCTGGTCTCCCGGACCCTGCATTCCCTATATCTGGTCTCCCCGGACCCTGCATTCACTATATCTGGTCTCCCCAGACCCTGCATTCACTCTATCTGGTCTCCCAGGACCCTGCATTTACTATATCCGGTCTCCCGGACCCCGCATTCACTATATCTGGCTCCTCGGACCCTGCATTCACTATATCCAGTCTCCCCGGACCCTGCATTCACTATATCTTGTCTCCCCGGACCCTGCGTTCACTATATCCGGTCTCCCTGGACCCTGCATTCACTATATCTGGTCTCCCCAGACCCTGCATTCACTGTATCCAGTCTCCCCGGACCCTGCGTTCACTATATCTGCATCTCTCCGCTGATCCCTGCTGAGCAAGTGGATGACAGGTCTGTGGCAGCTCTGCTACTGCAGAGCAGACACAGACACAGACACAGCTTGCTGTTTACTATGGTGTGGTCAGATGGAACCGGGCCGCCTGTCTGCTTCCACCCGACTGTCACCCAGTCCGCCAGACAGATGGGGAACAGATCCCCATCCATATGTTTTCAACGTACAGGCATAGTTGCCAACATTTCCAAAAAAAAAATTTAAGGACACTTTTTTTCCTGTATGAGCAGAAAGACAATGTAGGGGGAGCAGTATGTTAATTAGTGGTGGGGCATTCATTCATGGGTGTCTCCTAATAAGAACAAAAGTATTGCTGTATGCAAAGCGCACTGCACAAAAAATGGGTGTGGGTTAAATCACACTAAATATTGGGCGTGGCTTATAGGGGGTGTGGTTAAACAGAGTCTAATACTTTCTTGCCCTCCCCCCTCCCCATGCAATTTTGCTCTCCACCCCAACATCCCAAAAAAACACAGTCATAGACCTATCTAAAAAAACTTAATGTAAGCATAAATAACTGGTTCACACTCACTGATTGGTTTCTAGAGGTTACAGCACATCATTACCACTCACTGATTGGTTTCTAGAGGTTACAGCACATCATTACCACTCACTGATTGGTTTCTAGAGGTTACTGCAGTTAGTACAAGTCTATGGTCTGAGACTGCAGGCATAGTGCAGGAGTTGGTCAGAGACTGCAGGCATAGTAAAGGAGATGGTCAGAGACTGCGTGCATGGGATGGTCAGAGACTGAAGGTGTAGTACAGGAGATGGTCAGAGACTGAAGGCATAGTAAAGGAGATGGTCAGAAACTGCGTACATGGGATAGTCAGAGATTGCAGGTGTAGTACAGGAGATGGTCAGAGACTGCAGGTATAGTAAAGGACATGGTCAGAGACTGCATACATGGGATGGTCAGAGACTGCAGGTGTAGTACAGGAGATGGTCAGAGACTGCAGGTGTAGTACAGGAGATGGTCAGAGACTGCAGGTGTAGTAAAGGACATGGTCAGAGACTGCATACGTGGGATGGTAAGAGACTGCAGGCGTAGTATAGGAGATGGTCAGAGACTGCAGGCATAGTAAAGGACAAGGTCAGAGACTGTGTACATGGGATGGTCAGAGACTGCAGGTGTAGTACAGGAGATGGACTGCATACCTGGCACAAGAGATGATCAGAGACTGCGTACATGGCACATGGGATGGTAAGAGACTGCGTACATGGCACATGGGATGGTCAGAGACTGCGTACATGGCACAAGAGATGGCCAAAGACTGCAGCAGAGAAAAATCAAGTCTCCTGCCTTTCAAGACAGGGTTGTGCTGCGTGACAGTGCTGTACAAGGCAGGTTATACATTAAGCAAATTGCTTGATTCCACCATCAACACAGTCAGTGTTGATGAGGGAATCCCTCCCATTGAGCTTTTGTATTCTGGCAGCCGGAAGTTTCCCAGTGATCAGAACACAATGATTACTGCAGGTTGCTATAGACACCGACAGTGATTGAACAAAAAAAAGACAAGCTGGTAGTACTGAAGTCAATCCAGTAATCGACTTCAGTATGACCAGTATGCCCCTATATGGATCAAAATGTGTGTTTCCTGCCGAATCACCTGAATTTCGATTTGTCTGTGGTAGGCTTAGATCTAAGAACTGAATAGTTAGAAACACAAATTCTTTGTTAAAACTGCAACTTTGTATATATTTTCATTTGGTTATCTGGTTGTTTGTCTGGAGTCTAGCTTTAAAAAAAGAAAACAAAAACATTATAATATATTAAAGAACATAGGGGAACCTCAGCTTTGAGAAAATGTTAAATGAAATGCATGTATTCCCACATGGAAGAAAAATATATTGAAATATATTTTAAAATATTCTTCCCAAATATATTGACATATATTTGAAATACTACAATTTTGGCCATACTCAATATATTTCAAAATATATTTCAATAAATTAATAATATACAGTTGTGGCCAAAATTATTCAACCCCCAATGCTGTAAAGGGGTTTAGGGACTATAGTGTACATTTGGAATTGTATTCAGAATCAAATCCTACAAGGACGTTGTAACTACCCAAATGCAACTAAAATGACATCAATTGTTTATGTAATACAGTAGTAAATGGTTCTTATGTGGTTTCTTCATTGCCACAATTATTCAACCCCTTAAAGACTACCACTCTGAAGAACAGAGGTTCATACAGGTGCTTTCCATCAGGTATTGAAAACACCTGTGGATGTCACCGAGCAGCAATCAAGCATAATAAGCACCAATTAGGCAGCTTTAAAATGACTGTGATACTCAGCTCCTTCTAGACATTTACTGGTGTGGTTACAAACATGGTGAAGGCAAGAGAATGGTCCAGGAAGACAAGAGAAGAGGTGATTTCTCTTCACAGGAAGGGCAATGGCTATAAGAAGATTGCAAAGATGTTAAACATACCAAGAGACACCTTAGGAAGCATCATTCGCAAATTCAAGGCAAAGGGCACTGTTGAAACGCTACCTGGTCGTGGCAGAAAGAAGATGCTGACTTCGACTGCTGTGCGCTACCTGAAGCGTAGAGTGGAGAGAAGTCCCCGTGTGACTGCTGAGGAACTGAGAAAAGATTTGTCAGATGTGGGTACAGAAGTTTCAGCCCAGACAATAAGACGCACACTGCGTAATGAAGGCCTCCGTGCCAGAACTCCCAGGCGTACCCCCTTGCTGTCTCCAAAGAATAAGAAGAGTCGACTGCAGTATGCCAAAAGCCATGTGGACAAACCACAAAAGTTGTGGGATAGTGTTCTGTGGACTGATGAAACAAAATTAGAACTGTTTGGGCCCATGGATCAACGCTATGTTTGGAGGAGGAAGAACAAGGCCTATGATGAAAAGAACACCTTGCCTACTGTGAAGCATGGTGGAGGGTCAATCATGCTTTGGGGCTGTTTTGCTTCTGCAGGTACAGGGAAGCTTCAGTGTGTGCAAGGTACCATGAATTCTCTTCAGTACCAGGAGATATTGGATGGAAACGTGATGCAGTCCGTCACACACCTGAGGCTTGGGAGACGTTGGACCTTTCAACAGGACAATGATCCCAAGCATACCTCCAAGTCCACTAGAGCATGGTTGCAGAGGAAAGGCTGGAACATTTTGGAGTGGCCATCGCAGTCACCAGACTTAAATCCGATTGAGAACCTCTGGTGGGACTTAAAGAAAGCAGTTGCAGTGCGCAAGCCTAAGAATGTGACTGAACTGGAGGCCTTTGCCCATGAAGAATGGGCGAAGATACCCGTAGATCGCTGCAAGACACTTGTGTCAAGCTATGCTTCACGTTTAAAAGCTGTTATAACTGTAAAAGGATGCTGTACTAAGTACTAAGATTGAATGTCACTTGGGGGTTGAATAAAACTGATAATGCTGTGAGCACAGAAAAGACATTTGTGGTTATTTCATTATAACTGTTATGTTATATTTGTCTGACCTACAAGTGCCTCTTTAATGTAAATGTAAGCAAGATGACTGAATGATCAAAAGCAATGTCAAACTGGCCAAAACACTCAATTTCAGTGGGGGTTGAATAATTTTGGCCACAACTGTATATATATATATATATATATATATATATACTGTATGATAAAATGCGTTTTTATTACCAAATATATGAGAAATATTTTTAAATATACAAATGTACATTTTTGGAATGCATTTACAAATATAATACAATGTTACAATGTTAAAATTACTTTTTTTATATGCTACAAAAAATCTGAAGAATATATTTTGGAAATTTTTTTTATATATTATGTAATATATAAAAACACATTTCAACATGCAGTGTACATATATATATATATATATATATATTTTTTTTTGTATTTATTGAAATATATTTTGAAATATATTTAATATGGACAAAATTGTAGTATTTCCAAATACATGTCAATATATTTGGGAAGAATATTTTTAAAATATATTTCAAATACATTTTTCTTCCATATGGGATTCCTTTGCAAAGGGGAATTAAAAGAAGACTCAAACTGTAAGAGATTAAAAAAAGGCAAGGAGAAGCAACGGACTGTGGGCTATGGTCCTACCCATTGGCTTTACATCACTAGATTGTTCCTCCAGATCTGCACTTATAGGGAGGCACAGAATATTGTAGGCAAGCACTGACACTCCGAGGGCTATAAAACCACGACAGGTGACTCAACTCGACAGCTCAATCAGTGGAATATCAGTTTTAAATAGAGAAGGGTATTGGCCGGGGGCATGAAATTGTAACATTGATGAAAACTGGTTAATAAAATGATTTACAATCCCCGTCATTACATTTACACCAGGCTGACAGCATCAATAATGTGTTTATCTTTGCTAGGTGACTGGAGTAGATTTGTAGATTGTAGATTTGAGTGTGATCCAGAGCGGAGGGTGTGTGTCGGAGGGTGTGTGCCGTGGATTTACTGCATTTTATTACAGCAATTAGAAGAGAGAAGTCTACTTACACTTGTAATTAAATAGTAGTCTCTGATAAGGTAAACAGTGGCTCCATCTGACACAGAGGATTAATATGATGAATGGGTCCCTAATATTTTAATATCTGATATCCAAAATGGACAGTAACATAACATGGCCGTGGTTGAAGGGGGGGGTGGTTAAATTAAAAAAAAAAAGTTGTCATGCATTTGTCAAGGAGCACACATATGGCTGGCCATACACTATACAATTTTCTTTAGAAAAGTGGTTTAGATTTACCAAAAACCATATAATGTGAGGTCAAACCTAAACAACACTTTCAATTTTATCCAATTAGACAGGCTCTTGCACTACATAGTTTAAGATAAATCTAAAGGAAATTGGGGAGAAATTGGACAGAAAATTGTATAGTGTATGGCCAGCCTAAGGCTGGCCATACACTATACAATATTCTTACAATTTTCTGGCCAATTTCCTTAAGATTTACCTTTCACTATGTAGTGCAAGGGCCTGTCTAATTGGATAAAATTGAAAGTGTTGTTTAGGTTTTACCTCCTATTATATGGTTTTTGGTAAATCCAAAGAAAATTGTATAATGTATGGCCAGCCTTATGCAGGCCATAGATGGGTCGAAAACCGTCCAATTTCTCGTCCAAAAAAAAAAATCGAACGATTTTCGCACCGTTAATGGGTTAATTGGTTGGCCGTTTTTCTGTATTTTGGCGCTTTTTTTTATCGGTAAAGTTGGAAAATTCGGCCGATTTTGCCGATCGGCCGATTTTCACGGCAATGATGGGCAAATCGGCATGAGCCGTGACCTGCAAGAAAAAGAAGAAGAAAAAGAAGAGGAAGAAAAAGAAGAAGAAAAAGATGAAGAAGAAGAAAAAGATGAAGAAGAAGAAAAAGAAGAGGAAGAAAAAGAAGAAGAAAAAGAAGAACTCCAGTCCGCTATTATATGTGACATGAAAAAGTATAGCGGTTGCAACAATGTATCTATTTCTATCTGAATAAAAACATCTGTATCCGAAATGGATACAAATAGATATAATGTTGCAACCGCTATACTTCTTCATGTCAAATATAATAGCGGAGCTCTCTTCAGGGACAGAAGTAATTAAATGACGGCTGTAGACGGGACGTAAATTGGCCGATTTTTTTACAGTTGGTGGTAACGTCGGCCTATTGAACGACCAAATATTTACTTATTTTTTTTTAAACGGCCGGTTTTCGACCCGTCTATGGCCTGCATTAGTCTGCAATTGCTCATCCTCTGCTGCACTGCAAAGCTGCCTCCTGACTTCTCTCTGAACTTCTAGACATTATTTCCAACACGACCTTTAACCAGTTCCCTCCCAGGTCAACTCTGATATTTCTCTCCTACATATAAAAATCAGTTTTTTATAGAAAATAATATAGCACCCCTAAACATCATATATTTTTTAGTAGAGGCCCTAGAGAATAAAATGCTGGGTGTTGCAATTTTTATGTCCCACGGTATTTGCGCAGTGGTTTTTCAAATGCAATTTTTCCAGAAAAAATAGGCTTTAATGAATTTTATTTCACACAAACACTATATAATACCTAATTGTTGTTTAAGATATAAAAGGCAATGTTATGCCAAGAAAATAGATGCCTAACTTGTCACACCTGTGGAAAGGCGCCAAACTATGGTATCTAAATATCTCCATAGGCAACACTTTAAATGCTTTTACAGGTTACTAGTTTAGAGTTACACCGGAGGTCTGGAGCTAAATCTATTGCTCTCGCTCTGACGTTCGTGATGATACCTCACGTAAACAAGGGGGAGGAGGTGCTTATATTTTTTTTCATTATTTTTATTATTTCTTTTATTTAAATTTTTTTTTTACACTTTTTATTTTGTTTTTTTTTATCAACTTTATTGCTTTCACAAGGGATGACCAACATCAGCCACTGGAATCACTTCTGCTGTCCAGCCACAGGAATCACTTCTGCTGAACAGAGAATTGCCGGCAGAATATTTTGATACCAGGATGATGCTTGGAGGTGTAGACTTCTACCTGGTATAACCACTTCAATCCGAGAACGCCATATGACATCTTATGGGTGAGAAGTGGTTAGTTCATCTTTACCACAAAACTAGCTATGCAGGCAAAGGGTATCTGTAGGTAAAAAGAAAACTGCTTCCCATCCGCCATATAGCAGATATACTGCAGGTGCGCAAAATCACGTATATATAACCGCGCCGCCATTCGCAGCCACGGCTGTCAATCACTGGGTCACGGGCGGCGATTGCTCTCCGGCACCCAGTGATGGCCGAGCATCACTGGGCGCCGGAGAGCAATAGTGACCATTTAGCAGCACAGTGGCTAAATGGTCACTATAATCTGAGCTGAGCATCAATATGCACCATGGGCTGGCCGCTATAATCTGAGCTGAGCATCAATATGCACCATGGGATGGCCACTATAATCTGAGGTGAGCATCAATATGCACCATGGGCTGGCCGCTATAATCTGAGGTGAGCATCAATATGCACCATGGGCTGACCGCTATAATCTGAGCTGAGCATCAATATGCACCATGGGCTGACCGCTATAATCTTAGCTGAGCATCAATATGCACCATGGGCTGACCGCTATAATCTTAGCTGAGCATCAATATGCACCATGGGCTGACCGCTATAATCTTAGCTGAGCATCAATATGCACCATGGGATGGCCACTATAATCTTAGCTGAGCATCAATATGCACCATGGGATGGCCACTATAATCTGAGGTGAGCATCAATATGCACCATGGGCTGGCCGCTATAATCTGAGGTGAGCATCAATATGCACCATGGGCTGACCGCTATAATCTGAGCTGAGCATCAATATGCACCATGGGCTGACCGCTATAATCTTAGCTGAGCATCAATATGCACCATGGGCTGGCCACTATAATCTGAGGTGAGCATCAATATGCACAATGGGCTGGCCACTATAATCTGAGCTGAGCATCAATATGCACCATGGGCTGGCCACTATAATCTGAGCTGAGCATCAATATGCACCGTGGGATGGCCACTATAATCTGAGCTGTGCATACAAAACCCGGCAAGAACCATGACCCAAAGCAGTGACCATCAAGGGTTGGATATCAGAACCAAACACTCAACAACCAAACAAACCCCTTGAAGGGAACAAAGAAACTGGGCTGTCTGGTGTTTACTGCCTACTGTCCTACTCCTAAAGGTGGCACTATACCCTACAGTCAGGATTCTTGCTGTGCCCTTCAATGAACATAAGAGAAAAAGGAAACTGAAGAAGAACTATATTGTGCAAGATGTGCCAAAAAATGCAAACAGAGGAGAATATGTTGGAGGCCATCTTGGTAGGGGCAGGGCTTTGCTATCTCTTAGACAAAGAGAACAGGGAGCAGCACAGTAATGCTATGAAATCTCACTTTAGATCTTGTGGAGATTAGCAGTCAGAGGAATAATGTCTTAGATTCACACTGCAGATATACAGCTATCAGACTGCAGGCACAGGAGTGCCTAGGCACATTCACATACTAGGACGTACGCTGCTGTATTTCAAGAGGAATTCAAAAAATAAGGTACATTTTTCAAGGGACTGCTAAGGCATAATTAACATTTCTAGAGGTGCCCTGTAATGTACATTTTGAGACTTGACACTTTTTAAGTTCAGGTCCACTTTATGGGGGGAAAATTACCACTTTATATCAGAGGTCCATGTAGGGATATCAGTGGAAAGCTCACACCCATTGCAAAAGACACATGGGCAATTTTTTGGTGGAAACAAGGTTGAACCTCTATAAATTAAAAGGATTGTTTGCTGTAAGAGCTGTGAAAATGTGGAGAATCTTTTTAAAAAAAGGACTGAATGTGTTTTAATTGAACAAATAATCCTGTTTAAGCTGCTATTAAGGATTATCATTGTACAGTGTTGATCCAGGGATTTGTAACTGCCTTTGGGTATCAGAAAGTATTTTTTCCTGTTGGAGAAAATTGGATTATACTTTAAAAAGGGCCTTATGGATCAATGGTGGGTTTAGTTTTTTGGAATTTTTTCAACCTCTCACTATGACCAGCAAATACTATGGAAAATTGGTGAAAACATTTCTCTTGACCAAAGTGACGTTAGCCAAACACTATTATAACGAAAAAAAAATTCCTTGTGCTTGGATATTTGGCCAACAATTTTAACTGTGGGATGCCAGGTAGGAGGGGACCAACAAGACCACATTTTCATTGGTACGAAAGTATGGCCAGCTTAAATCTGGAAATATATGGGAAATGAAATACATCTAAATAAAAAGTTCACATTCACATACAGTATGATAAATCCATTTTTCTGTGGTGAACCAACATTTTGGGGGAAAACCTTGGCTTACAGAACATAAAACATGGATTATATTGGGTTGTATAGAACTGTCAAAAGAATCTATGATCATTAGTCATGTCACTTCAAATTTTCATGTCAGATCACTTACACATATCTGGGTGAGCCTGTTGAGCAGCTATTACTGTTCTATATACCTAATAAGCAATATTGGAGCATCACTGCATTCATCTGAAGACTGGACAACACAAGCAGCATTTAAATGCGGGTTATAACGTATTGTGTCAGACCGGTGAGTATTCAATTTTTTTAATGTCAATGACAAGGGTTAAATGTATTTACATTACCTATAGCATGTGAGATTTTTCTTGGAAATCTGCATTTAAACTCTCAATATCTATTAAAGGGAATTGCATTTTGGGGGTCGGTTTTATTTTGGTTATGATTTTAGGTGCATATACTATGTTTTTCGCCACAGGGTGGCGACTAACAGGTTCCCCAAAATAAGCAGGGCGTTCTTGTACCTTATTCGTATTCTGTCAGCAGTCAGCCTTTTCACCCAGCAGCAGCCCCCAACGCAGAGAGAGGGTTCTCAGCATCAGTCAGCTCACATATAAAAAGGCCCATGGGCAGCGAAGACTAATTAATGAGGTCTGGCTACTAGGTTAGATGTGACCTAAGACTGGAGGCTTTACCCCACCCAAAGCTCTTCAAATCCTCCAGGTTCCAGAGAGCAGTAGAGAACCTTTTAAGATCTGAGAAACAAAATTTTCTTCATATTTGTCACAAACCCTGGAGCCCCTTAACATGTATAGATGAAAACCTGGGGTGACACATATACATAGTCTACAATCCTGCCAGTCAGCACCCTCCACCTCTGCTCAGATATGTGGGAAGGAGCACATTTTGCCAATGTACAGTGAATGCATAACAGTCTATCAGCATTGCCTTGCTGAGCCCCTAGTCCATGTTCTACATAAAATGTAATGTCTAGCAGAGGCAGAAACCATCTTGTGACCCTGGAAATGGTTTCCTTCGTTCCAAGCCTGTAACCATTAAGAACTGTCTGCCCAAAAGGCAAAACATCAGTGAGCCTAGTGCCCTTTTCCTAGCCAGATACTCGCTCTTCACTGTTGAATAGTCTCTCTTTGTAGGGGTAGTTTCTGGCTGAGATATGCTACTGGATGTCCTTCCCCATTCATTTCCTGAAACAAAACTGCTCCCAGACCAACATCAGGGGTATTTATTTATACAGGACATTTTTGACTGCAGTTTGGGAAGCTTAAGACTGGTCCTTTACTCTAAACTGGCTCAAGCTCTTGAATAGCTTTCCCTGCATCTTCATTCCATTTCACCTCCGTGGAATTGCTCTTTTTGCTGAGATCAGTTAGTGGAGCTTCTGGAGTCAACGTCTAACTACTTCAGTATTGTCCATTAGAGGCTTTATGACCACCCTGGCCAAAGCTGTAGCCTGAATACTGGGCTTCATTCAGGCCTATTGAGCATTTTTCTTTTAATTGGTTGTTATGTTACCCCGCTCAAACAAATTAAATCTAAAACCTTCTGTGGTTGGGAATCCCAATCAAGACTGAAAAAGAAAACATCATTTAGATATGCCAAAGCACTTGGTTTGTTGTGGTTAAAAAGTTGGTCCATCAGTCTTTATAATGAGACCAGGGCACCATGTAAGTCCAAAGGGGTGCAACCCATCTGGTGTCACCAAAGCTGTATTTTCTTTTGCCCTGTCTGTTATGGGAATCTGTCAATGCCGATCAGTAAGGGTGGTAATTTAATTGGTGGGACCCCATCTCTCTATCAACTCAACCACTTGGGATAAGCATGGAATAAGTATCAAATTAGCATATTTCATTTAGTTTCCTGAAGTTGTTTCAGAAACTCAGGCTGCCATCTGGTATATGGATGAGCTCCATGGGACTTGACCACTCAATGTTAGATTCCTCTTTAAAGAGGAGCTCCACCCAAATGGGGAAGTTAAACTTTAACAACTCATCCCCCACTCCCCGTTATGATTGGCACCTCTGGGGAGCAGGTATCTGATTTTGACAGGCATTTGCTCCGACCGCCTAGGCGATCGGAAATGGAAGTTTTCTTCACTCACCCCCCCTTCCCGCAGTCTTCTGGGACACGTGACAGAGATACTAAGTAACATTTTGTTGGTTTTTTTTTAATTGACTGTATCTGCATATCAAATAGGTGAGCATATGATGCCAGTTAAAGCAACCTGACAGTTAATTTTTTTGTTATTTAATTAAAATTGTTTCTGTGTATTCCCTTATAATTTTTAGTTTACCCCACTCAGCTAACTCCTTTCCCTTCTTTGCTTATTTGTCATTTTTAGTAGTTTTGTTTATGTGTTTATTTATTTTTCGTATAACCTCTGTTCTTATTATTCACTTATCAAAGAGGTGAGCATATGATATCATATAAAGCAACCTGCCAGTTAAAGAAAACCTTTTTTTTTTTTGGTTTAATAAAAATTGTTTCTATGTTTTCCCTTAGAATTTTGAGTTTAGCTCACTAAGCTTTCATTAACTCCTTCCCCTTCTTTGCTTAGCTGTCATTTTTAGAAGTTTTGTTTATTTATTTTTTTAGGTTCCCATGAAAAAAAAATTAAAAAGCAAGCCTTTATTTCATTTGTACATAACTTTGCAATGATATGTATCAGAATCATATAATTTTAGTGTCGTTTTTAAAGGAACATTTTATAAAAGATGTATAATTTTCAACTAAAATAATTTTTTTAACTAATATTGATCAAATTGAAAACATAGAAAACATTTTTTGATTTTTGTTTTTTTTTCATTTTGTTATGTTAAATTTCTGTTTATGGATTGCATAAAACATAAAATCATTTTTGCAAAATAATAACACCAAAAGAAAGCCTTGTGTGTCCTAAAAATCTATATATATAATATATAAATATATATATTTATATATATATGTGTATATATAAATATATATATGTGTATATATATATATTTACATATACATATATATATATATATATATATATATATATATATATATAGTAACATAATTATATAATAAATTATAATATATATTATATACTTTCTTGTTTTAAGTGATGGCAAAGTTATCGCCAAGCAACCCATAGCAGAATAATCAACAAATAGCAGTGGCAGCGCTTCCTTATACTTCCTTCCTTTCCTATACTGGAAAATATAAATAAATCATTAACGAGTCAATAAAGTGTCTCTGTGATTTACATATTTCAAATATTCAGTCAGATAGTTTCAATAGCGTGAGGGTATTTATTGCTATAAAAAAAACCCATAGCAGAAATGTTAAATCTCTCTGGTCCATGGACGATGTACAGGTTTTACAGTTGAGGTGTTTAAACATGTTTTAGATAAATGTAGGATTAAAAAATAAATTGGTATTAGGCCAGGGAGCAGATTGTCTCCAACTGCTGGGAGTACTATAGAAAATTAGGATCTACAAAAATTAAAACATAAATGAACAAAGTAAAGTAATTAATACAAAGATAGAAAGAAAAAGATAAAGTGCATAGAGCCAAATCTAAAGATGTTTTGGCTTTAGAAACTTTAAACTGGCTACACTTTTTTATTCTTTGCCATCTGATCAAATTTGTCATTTAAAAATATATTAAAGTAGTAAATATCTAATTTATTTATCATTTTACATGCACTAGGCTTGATCAAAGGGGCTGCATTAAAAGTCTGAATCCAAAAAAGTTAATCCATGTTAAAATGCTGTTGAAAATGACTTGAAATTAGCTAAAGTTTGCAACCTGAAAAAAATATCACAATAAAACCCACACACTGTACATACAATCATGTATTTTTAAATTCAATAGGGATATTAAAACAACCAGGTGGATTGAAAAATTGGATTGCAACATGTATGGGTGCATTTAGCTGTGTATTAGTCCGGTAGCTGGGAAAACATCCTGCAGACTGCAGTTGAGAGCCATTTCTTTAAAGCAGGAGTCTGCAAACTTTTGAAACAAAATTTACTGTCCTTCAAACTTTAGGGGCGCTGGAATGTGGCCAGTGGGAGTTGAAAATGCTTTGGCATCAGTGGGAGTAAAAAATACCCTAGGCTTGGTGGTCAGTGGGAGGAATAGTGCCCCATCATTGGTGTCAGTAGGATAATTAGTTCCCCATTTCTGGTATCAGTGGGAGAAACAGTGCCCCGTTGCTGGTGTCAGAGGGATGAACAGTGCCCCGTCGCTGCTGTAAGTGGGAGGAACAGTGGCCCACCATTGGGATCAGTGGGAGGAACAGTGCCCAATCGTTTGGGTCAGAAGAAGGAACAGTGCCCGTCATTGGTATCAGCAGGAGGAATAGTGCCCCATCATTGGTATCAGTGAGAGGAATAGTGCCCCATCATTGGTGTCAGTGGGAGGAATAGCGCCCAATCGTTGGTGTCAGTGGGAGGAATAGCTCCCCATTGTTGGTATCAGTGGGAAGAATAGTGCCCCATCATTTTTGTCAGTGGGAGGAAAAGTGCCGCATTGTTGGTGTCAGTGGGAGGAATAGTGCCCCGTCAATGGTGTCAATGGAAGGGATAGTGCACCACCATTGTTATAAGTGGGAGGAATAGCGCCCCATCATTGGTGTCAGTGAGATGCATAGTGCCCCATCATTGGTGTCAATGGAAGGAAAAGTGCCCCAAGGGCCACATAAAAGCAAGCAAAGGGCCACATCCGGCCCGCGGGCCAGTTTGGAGACCCCTGCTTTAAAACATAACTCTGTCTAATTGCTATAAAAATAATATTTTCAAAGGAAGTGGACAGTTGTAAACAGATTCCTATGCAATGAACTAAACCTGAGCATTTCCACATTTCCAGCTGGATACAACTGATACTTCAACAGCCTGTTTGGACAGAACAGAACATAAGAAATGGATTCTATTTACAAAGATGATTATCTGTCCGTCCTGTCTTACTGTATTACATTTATCAGTAATAAACATTGTAAAATGTTATAGTGTTAAATTGTACAGATGCAAATACAATTTACTTTTTATGAACATTTTCTGTAAAATTAACAAACTTGCCAAGCAATATTTATACTCTTCTTAGGGTCTTAAAAAACTTTTTGTTTTAGACATCTAATGCACTGCTAGAGCTACCCAAACAACTATTAGTAACTCAGAATTTATAGTTTATAAGTGGTTGTAAAGCCTTATGTTTTTTTACCTTAATGTAGTCTATGCTTCAATGTAAAAACCCCTTCTGTGACTGGGGTCCCCCCCAGTACCCCAGAAACGTACCGGAGCCCCATCAGGATCCAGTGCTATACCTCAGAGCCACAGCTCTTTTTGCTCTGTCCCTCCTTACCAATATCAATGCACATCGATAGCAGTGGGAGCCACTGGCTCCTGCTGCTGTCAACCAAATTCTGTGAACAGGGAGTGGGGCCAAGCCCTGCTGTCTGTATCTATGGACACAGGCAGCGGGGTTCAGCAGCAAGCCCATAGGAGTGCCCCCATAGCAAGCAGCTTCCTATGGGGGCACACGCTGATGAGGAGGACCCAGAAGCACCCAAAAAGAGCAGAATCAAGACTGCTTTGTGAAATGTTTATTATTTTAATGTAAAAAGTCAAGTTTTACAATCTCTTTGAGCTTCTTTAGGCTTCTCTTGGGCACTGGTTACTCTGTGTATCCTTCTGTTGCCATTAATTGGCACTGCCGCCTCTGGTAATAGCATGAAAGCTGCATTAATCAGAGTTATGAATATTTATTTCTTCCTGGTCAACCAGTAGGAGTTTCATTGCCACTGGTGCATGGGATAGGATATAAATGTTCAGGGTGGGACCCTGGGAAGCCAGTCTCTTCTCCCCTGGGCCTCCTGCCTGGGAAGGAGTTTGCTTGCTGCCAAAGCCTCTTAGGCTACTACCTGAAAGGGTGACCATACAGATGGATAGACAAATGGAATTGGTGCTTAGCCTGAGGAGCCATGGAGGACCTTCAGAAATTTTGAGAAGTCAGAAGAAGCTTAGGAGAGGAGTTTGGACCTCACTGGAGTATGTTCTGGTTACATAGTTAGTCTGGCTGAAAAAAAGACAAAAGTGCGTCCAGTTCCACCATTAAAAAAAAGTTATAATCCTACACCCACAGTTCATCCAGAGGAAGGCAAAAAAAAACAGCAAAGCATGATCAAATTTGCTCCGACAGGGAAAAAATTCTTCCCTGATCCCCCGAGAGGCAATCGGATATTTGCTTGATCAACTATGATCAACTGGATCTGGTGGCTTTTATAGGAGCTATTATAACAGATTGCCGGGTTGGCTTCAAGGTTCTTTATCTGTGAGGACTGTGAATACATTGTTCAATTTTTGTGGGGGTGCTACACTAAGAGAATTATTCATCTAATAGGTGGAATGAACATTTCGAGGTTTAAAGGGGAAAAAAAGGGGGGAGAAAACATATTCATAGATCGATGCAATAAATGCCCATTTCTCCGTGTTTTATCCCTTTAAAAATTTTGCAAGTACAGAAAAATACTCATTGGTCCATAGTTGTCAGCCCTGTATGCTGGGTAAAAGCATACTACTCATTAGCAACACGCCAGTTTATCCTTTTAGTAAATTGCACATAGCAATGAGTAGAGTGGTTTAGGCAATTGGTCAGAATTTCAACAAAGCAGAGACTCTCAGTTTTATTAATTGAGCTGTTTGGAGAAAGATGTACATTTTTGTAAATTATTTTTTTTAGAGGGTATGTGCCTTTTTGCTGTATTTAGGATAGTTTAGTTAATGCCATTTTTTTTCTGCTTTTTTTCATGTTTTGTTTGCAAGCCTGTGTTTGGTTATTCTTTAAAGTGTTTCATTTTACTTTTTTCTTTCTGCCAATTTTTCTCTTTATGTGTAAAAAAACATAAAAAATTGAGGCTGATGAGGGGTAACTTTTTGGCACAAGAATAGCTGAAAAGAGCTTCAGCAACCCTTATGAGCCATTTAGAGGGTAACTCCACTTTTGTAGGAGAAAAAAAATAATAAAAAATTGTAAAACAAATGAATATAGAATGTACAAATACTACACAAGTCATATTGGGGTGGAATTACTAAAACTGGAGAGTGCACACTGGATAAAAACCAATCAGCTTCCAGGTTTTATTCTCAAAGCTTAACTGAACAAGCTGAAGTTAGAATCTGATTGACTACTATGTACAGTTGCTCTAGACAGTTTTAGTAAATCCCCCCCATTGCAATTTTATGTTTTTAAAAATGACCTTTCCCTTACAAACTGCAGCACTGTAATCTTCTGTGAATGCAATGCAATGGCAACCTGGAGGTATTCTGTATCTGTACACAGCTGGTATACAGAAGCCCCCTCCCCCCATCAAAAAAAATGTATTTCCTGCTTGCGTAATTGGCTTGCTGATTTTCACAGAAGTCTGCACTAAGATGCAAGACAGATTTTGGGCATTCCCTGCAACAAAAATGTCATTTATTCGGGAGATACCCCCAAAGGGAAATCACTACTAAAGGGATGCAGACTCTGCCACTTTCCTAATTTCTTTGTTAAAATCTTTGCAAAGTGCATTGATCACCCAGAGGAGAATGCTTTTTTTCTCAGCAAAAAGTGAAATTACTCTTTAAACTCAGTGCCAAAATAGGAAAAATTCACCTACATCTCCCAATTTGAGCAAAAGTTTCAGAGAAAAGAAAACTCTCAGGTTCAAGTTTCTCTAACTACATTATTTACAAGAGCTCTGTTCTTGGACACATAAACCTTGTAATCAGGAGGCCCATTCTTGGCAATAATGAAATTTGACACACTGTCCAATAACATAATAATAATAATAATAATAATAATAATAATAATAATAATAAAACAATTCAAGTTATTTACAAATATTATTTTTTGTCTTTTCAAGGATCGGAGATGCCGAGAAGATTGCAATGAAGAAGCTCGCCCACCCACAGTAATGATACTACATTTGTTTCAATAATCTGTTTATTCAGTGTTGTGTTAAAGGATATCTAAACCCAAGAACAAAAATGTAATATATTACAGATTTCCAGCCCTTAGATGTGGTGACTGTATTAGTTTTTATTTTGCATTCTAAGATTAATTTTAGCAAGTACAGAAAATATCCTTTTATTTTTTCAGAAATGTGGTGTACTGTTACTTCCTGTGAGCTGAACTGTAATCACAAAGAATGTGTTCATCCTTCTGTAAATTACTAATCACCCCCTCCTCCCATGTATTGGAGATGAAAAGAGTCCATCGTGGGTGGCAACCATGGGTGCTTGAAGTCCAGCCTGGGTGGCAACCATGGCTTCTTCCACAGATACAGTGAAAGAGTAAGCGTTGTCATGAAGGATGAGTCTGAACTTAGATTGGCCCAAACCACATGATAGCAGGTTGCTGTCCCAATCAGCTGTGGCCGTTGAACTCCCCTCCCCCCCACACACAACAAAAGGGGATATTAACTTAATAAGGCCACATTTATTTATTTCAGGTACTTATATAGCACTGTCAATTTACACAGCACTTTACATATATATATTGTAGATTCACATCAGTCCCTAACCCTCAAGGGGCGTACAATCTAAGGTCCCTAACTCACATTCATATACAAGGGCCAATTTAGACAGGATCCAATTAACCTACCAGCATGTCTTTGGAGTGTAGGAGGAAACCGGAGTACTCAGAGGAAACCCACACAGGCACAGGGCAAACATGCAAACTCCAGGCAGGTGGTGCTGTGGCTGGGATTTGAACCAGCGACCCCAGTACTGCCACGCGGAAGTGCTAACCATTTAGCCCACTGTGCTGCCCCCGTGGCCATATTTGGACAATGTCATTGACCACGTAACTATATTAGGTCAATGATATCACTAGCATCCTTTTGTTATGTGGCTGCCCTCCAAGATTTGGTTTATGAGGGGATACTGACATCAAAGAACGCAGGACAGAGATCATAATGTTTCAAAACAACTGTATGCAAATAAACTGCAAAAATATATTCCCATAGGCAGTTGGTTTAAAGGGCCAAATATAAAACCTATGTGTTTCATGTTAGAAAAAATATAATGAATAAGAAAAGGGCATTTAAAAAATTTAAAAATGAAGGACCACTATAATTATTTGAAAGTTGCAAAGAACAAATCTAAATATGTTAAACGAAAGTCAAAACTGCAAAAATTCAAAACGAATGACAGAGTGTAGGACAAACCATAAAAATTCTTCAAATATATTGATAGTAAAAAGATCAGGTCTGAGCATGTAGTCACTTTACAAAATAATTTAGAGTTGGTGACTGGAGAAAAAGAGAAGGCACATGTATTAAATAGCTATGTGTATATGAAAGAACATGGGGGAGCCCAAGGCCATAATGGGAATATTATTGACATAGCCCTCCCCCCTCCCAGTGGTTCAAAACTGGTATGATCCAGCAACATTTAGACAAAATAAATGAATAAAGCACAGGTGGCTTACACTCAAGGGTCCTCAAAATATTGGGCTCTGCCATTTTGAAATGATAGTTTCTAATTTTTAGAGACTCTTTAACAACTGTTTTGGTACCCTTAGATTGGTGCAAGGCCAATGTGGTGCCTATATTTAAAAAGCTGTCAAAGTCTTTACCAAGTAACTACAGATTGGTTAGTTTAACCTCTATAGTGGTCCATATAGTGAACTTGGTGCAGAGTTATTCACTTTAAGGTCATTACTAGAGATGAGCGAAGAAATGAAAAATTCGATTCGACTGATTCGGCGAATTCGTGGACAATATTCGATTCGAGTCGAATAAATTCGCTGTGAATTTAACTTAAAAAAGGGTGTTTCTAGGCTTCAGAGAGACTTAATATTAGTGCAGAACACTGTACCTTTAATTTAAATGCCCTTGGAGTCTGCTGGGGAAGAGAAATAATACTGTCAGTCAGTATGACATGCAGATGAGTGCCGTCGATCTTAGAATCACCGCACACTTCACTCATTTGGGCAGTCACGGGGCCAAAACCAGAGTGTGGAGCCACAGTGTGGCGGTGGAGGCAGCAGCAATGGGAGGCCATACAGCACCCTATGACAAAAATGGAAACCACCAGCAGTGTGAGGAGACCTGAAAGTGGCACATGGCAGAGTGTGGCGATAGAGACAGCAGCAATGGGAGGCCGTACAGGGACCCATGACACACTCTGGACCTGGCAGCAGCATGAGGAGGCGGTACAGGGGCCCATGACAGATTACGGGCCTGGCAGCAGCATGAGGAGTCGGTACAGGGGCCCATGGCAGATTACGGGCCTGGCAGCAGCAATGGGAAACCGTACAGGGACCCATGACACACTCTGGACCTGGCAGCAGCATGGGGAGGCGGTACAGGGGCCCATGACAGATTACGGGCCTGGCAGCAGCATGAGGAGTCGGTACGGGGGCCCATGACACACTCTGGACCTGGCAGCAGCATGAGGAGGCGGTACAGGGGCGCATGACAGATTACGAGCCTGGCAGCAGCAACTTGGACAGGAGGACGTTCAGCTTCTGCACCGTCGGGTGCGTGCTCGCAAACTGTTGTCTCTTGGAAACGGATTCCAAGAAAGACTGCTGACGGAATCCGTGAAGAGGAGTAGCAGGAGAAGGAGCATCTGAACGAGCGGAATATGCCAACAAGCGACAACAGGGGCCCATGACAGATTACGGGCCTGGCAGCAGCATGAGGAGTCGGTACGGGGGCCCATGGCAGATTACGGGCCTGGCAGCAGCTATGGGAGGCCCGTAATCTGCCAGCACCCTATGACAAAAAATGGAACCCACCAGCAGTGTGAGGAGACCTGAAAGTGGCACATGGCAGAGTGTGGCGATGGAGACAGCAGCAATGGGAGGCCGTACAGGGACCCATGAGAGACTCTGGACCTGCCAGCAGCATGAGGAGGCGGTATAGGGGCCCATGGCAGATTAGGGGCCTGGCAGCAGCTATGGGAGGCCCGTAATCTGCCAGCACCCTATGACAAAAAATGGAACACACCAGCAGTGTGAGGAGACCTGAAAGTGGCACATGGCAGAGTGTGGCGATGGAGGCAGCAGCAATGGGAGGCCGTACAGGGACCCATGAGAGACTCTGGACTTGGCAGCAGCATGAGGAGGCGGTATAGGGGCCCATGGCAGATTAGGGGCCTGGCAGCAGCTATGGGAGGCCCGTAATCTGCCAGCACCCTATGACAAAAAATGGAACACACCAGCAGTGTGAGGAGACCTGAAAGTGGCACATGTTTGGGGCATGATTCATGGCGGATTTAGTCAGTTGTGTCAGGAACTGGTGGTTTGAAATCCAGACTAATCCACGCCTGATTCATTTTCACAAACGTGAGTCTCTCCACACTTTGGGTGGACAGTCGTGTCCTCCGCGGAGTTGCAATACCTCCTGCCGCACTAAACACGCGCTCCGATGCCACGCTACTGGCCGGGCATGACAGCCTTTCAAGGGCAAATTCAGCTAGTTGGGGCCAAAGGTCAAGTTTCGTTGCCCAGTAGTCAAGGGGATTGTCTACCTCGGTTGGCAGGGTGCTGTCCAAGTAGGCCTAAGCCTGTTGTTTGAGGTCCTGCTCCAGGTCCACCTGATGCTGCTGCTGCTGCTGCGGCTGGTTAGTAGTTTCCTCACTGCGCTGGTGAAGAAAGCTACTCATCATCGACTGCAGACTGAGGCAGCCGCTGCTGGTGGAGCTGCCACTGCTCCTACCACCCCACCCCTCCCCTGCTGCCATGGCAGCGGAACACGAGCGCACAGGGCCCACAGTGTCTGAGGATGGACGTTGGCGCAGACAGGCAGAGACCAGCTGACTACATAGGTGTTTTTTATAGTACGTTATTTTGGCCTCCCTCTCAGCAGGTGTGAAAAAGGCCACCATTTTTGAACGGTAGCGAGGGTCCAACAAGGTGGACAGCCAAAAGTCATCCCTCTGTCTGATGGTTATTATTCGGCTGTCGCTACGCAAGCAACCGAGCATGCTATGGGCCATTTGTGCCAAGGAATGCGAGGGACTCCCTGCCTCCATCTCCACAGCATACTGCCACGGTGCGTCTAGGTCCTCTGTCTCCTCTTCCTCCTCCTCTACCAGATGCTCCTGCTCCTCCACTCCTGTCCGCTGAGTGGAAAAACCACCCATTTCACTCAATAATTCCTGAGCACCAATGTCCTCCTCTACCTCCTCCTCTTCTTCCAGTCCTGCCCCCACAGGGGCCATGTGGCGTTGAGATCTGTGCGCCACGTCTACCGCACCCTGACCAGCCATTGTTAACAGCATTTGTTCCAGGACGTGCAACAGAGGAATGACGTCGTTCATCCCATAGTCCTGCCGACTCACGAATAGCGTGGCCTCCTCAAAGGGCCTGAGCAAGCGCAGGTGTCACGCATGAGCTGCCAATGGCTGACATCTAAGTTACACAGGGAGTACCTTTATCTGCTTTTAACATCAGGAAATCTGTGATGGCCTTTTGCTGTTCGTAAAGGCGGTCTAACATATGTAGGGTTGAATTCCACCTTGTTGCAACGTCACAGCATGAGGAGTCGGTATAGGGGCCCATGGCAGATTAGGGGCCTGGCAGCAGTTATGGGAGGCCCATAATCTGCCAGCACCCTATGACAAAAAATGGAACACACCAGCAGTGTGAGGAGACCTGAAAGTGGCACATGGCAGAGTGTGGCGATGGAGACAGCAGCAATGGGAGGCCGTACAGGGACCCATGAGAGACTCTGGACCTGGCAGCAGCATGAGGAGGCGGTATATAGGGGCCTACGGCAGATTAGGGGCCTGGCAGCAGCTATAGGAGGCCCGTAATCTGCCAGCACCCTATGTCAAAAAATTCAACACACCAGCAGTGTGTGAGGAGACCTGAAAGTGGCACATGGCAGAGTGTGGCGATGGAGACAGCAGCAATGGGAGGCCGTACAGGGACCCATGACAGACTCTGGACTTGGCAGCAGCATGAGGAGGCGGTATATAGGGGCTTATGGCAGATTAGGGGCCTGGCAGCAGCTATAGGAGGCCCGTAATCTGCCAGCACCCTATGTCAAAAAATTCAACACACCAGCAGTGTGAGGAGACCTGAAAGTGGCACATGGCAGCAGAGTGTGGCGATGGAGACAGCAGCAATGGGAGGCCGTACAGGGACCCATGACAGACTCTGAACTTGGCAGCAGCATGAGGAGGCGGTATATAGGGGCCCATGGCAGATTAGGGGCCTGGCAGCAGCTATAGGAGGCCCGTAATCTGCCAGCACCCTATGTCAAAAAATTCAACACACCAGCAGTGTGTGAGGAGAAATGAAAGTGGCACATGGCAGAGTGTGGCGATGGAGACAGCAGCAATGGGAGGCCGTACAGGGACCCATGACAGACTCTGGACTTGGCAGCAGCATGAGGAGGCGGTATATAGGGGCCCATGGCAGATTAGGGGCCTGGCAGCAGCTATAGGAGGCCCGTAATCTGCCAGCACCCTATGTCAAAAAATTCAACACACCAGCAGTGTGAGGAGACCTGAAAGTGGCACATGGCAGAGTGTGGCGATGGAGACAGCAGCAATGGGAGGCCGTACAGGGACCCATGACAGACTCTGGACTTGGCAGCAGCATGAGGAGGCGGTATATAGGGGCCCATGGCAGATTAGGGGCCTGGCAGCAGCTATGGGAGGCCCGTAATCTGCCAGCACCCTATGTCAAAAAATTCTACACACCAGCAGTGTGTGAGGAGACCTGAAAGTGGCACATGGCAGAGTGTGGCGATGGAGACAGCAGCAATGGGAGGCCGTACAGGGACCCATGACAGACTCTGGACTTGGCAGCAGCATGAGGAGGCGGTATATAGGGGCCCATGGCAGATTAGGGGCCTGGCAGCAGCTATGGGAGGCCCGTAATCTGCCAGCACCCTATGTCAAAAAATTCAACACACCAGCAGTGTGTGAGGAGACCTGAAAGTGGCACATGGCAGAGTGTGGCGATGGAGAAAGCAGCAATGGGAGGCCGTACAGGGACCCATGAGAGACTCTGGACCTGGCAGCAGCATGAGGAGGCGGTATATAGGGGCCTATGGCAGATTAGGGGCCTGGCAGCAGCTATAGGAGGCCCGTAATCTGCCAGCACCCTATGTCAAAAAATTGAACACACCAGCAGTGTGTGAGGAGACCTGAAAGTGGCACATGGCAGAGTGTGGCGAAGGAGACAGCAGCAATGGGAGGCCGTACAGGGACCCATGAGAGACTCTGGACCTGGCAGCAGCATGAGGAGGCGGTATATAGGGGCCTATGGCAGATTAGGGGCCTGGCAGCAGCTATGGGAGGCCCGTAATCTGCCAGCACCCTATGTCAAAAAATTCAACACACCAGCAGTGTGTGAGGAGACCTGAAAGTGGCACATGGCAGAGTGTGGCGATGGAGACAGCAGCAATGGGAGGCCGTACAGGGACCCATGAGAGACTCTGGACCTGGCAGCAGCATGAGGAGGCGGTATATAGGGGCCTATGGCAGATTAGGGGCCTGGCAGCAGCTATAGGAGGCCCGTAATCTGCCAGCACCCTATGTCAAAAAATTCAACACACCAGCAGTGTGTGAGGAGAAATGAAAGTGGCACATGGCAGAGTGTGGCGATGGAGACAGCAGCAATGGGAGGCCGTACAGGGACCCATGACAGACTCTGGACTTGGCAGCAGCATGAGGAGGCGGTATATAGGGGCCTATGGCAGATTAGGGGCCTGGCAGCAGCTATGGGAGGCCCGTAATCTGCCAGCACCCTATGTCAAAAAATTCAACACACCAGCAGTGTGTGAGGAGACCTGAAAGTGGCACATGGCAGAGTGTGGCGATGGAGACAGCAGCAATGGGAGGCCGTACAGGGACCCATGAGAGACTCTGGACCTGGCAGCAGCATGAGGAGGCGGTATATAGGGGCCTATGGCAGATTAGGGGCCTGGCAGCAGCTATAGGAGGCCCGTAATCTGCCAGCACCCTATGTCAAAAAATTCAACACACCAGCAGTGTGAGGAGACCTGAAAGTGGCACATGGCAGAGTGTGGCGATGGAGACAGCAGCAATGGGAGGCCGTACAGGGACCCATGACAGACTCTGAACTTGGCAGCAGCATGAGGAGGCGGTATATAGGGGCCCATGGCAGATTAGGGGCCTGGCAGCAGCTATAGGAGGCCCGTAATCTGCCAGCACCCTATGTCAAAAAATTCAACACACCAGCAGTGTGTGAGGAGAAATGAAAGTGGCACATGGCAGAGTGTGGCGATGGAGACAGCAGCAATGGGAGGCCGTACAGGGACCCATGACAGACTCTGGACTTGGCAGCAGCATGAGGAGGCGGTATATAGGGGCCCATGGCAGATTAGGGGCCTGGCAGCAGCTATGGGAGGCCCGTAATCTGCCTGCACCCTATGTCAAAAAATTTAACACACCAGCAGTGTGTGAAGAGACCTGAAAGTGGCACATGGCAGCAGAGTGTGGCGATGGAGACAGCAGCAATGGGAGGCCGTACAGGGACCATGACAGACTCTGGACTTGGCAGCAGCATGAGGAGGCGGTATATAGGGGCCCATGGCAGATTAGGGGCCTGCCAGCAGCTATGTGAGGCCCGTAATCTGCCTGCACCCTATGTCAAAAAATTTAACACACCAGCAGTGTGAAGAGACCTGAAAGTGGCACATGGCAGAGTGTGGCGATGGAGACAGCAGCAATGGGAGGCCGTACAGGGACCCATGAGAGACTCTAGACTTGGCAGCAGCATGAGGAGGCGGTATATAGGGGCCCATGGCAGATTAGGGGCCTGGCAGCAGCTATGTGAGGCCCGTAATCTGCCTGCACCCTATGTCAAAAAATTAAACACACCAGCAGTGTGAAGAGACCTGAAAGTGGCACATGGCAGAGTGTGGCGATGGAGACAGCAGCAATGGGAGGCCGTACAGGGACCATGACAGACTCTGGACTTGGCAGCAGCATGAGGAGGCGGTATATAGGGGCCCATGGCAGATTAGGGGCCTGGCAGCAGCTATGTGAGGCCCGTAATCTGCCTGCACCCTATGTCAAAAAATTTAACACACCAGCAGTGTGAAGAGACCTGAAAGTGGCACATGGCAGCAGAGTGTGGCGATGGAGACAGCAGCAATGGGAGGCCGTACAGGGACCCATGAGAGACTCTGGACTTGGCAGCAGCATGAGGAGGCGGTATATAGGGGCCCATGGCAGATTAGGGGCCTGCCAGCAGCTATGTGAGGCCCGTAATCTGCCTGCACCCTATGTCAAAAAATTTAACACACCAGCAGTGTGAAGAGACCTGAAAGTGGCACATGGCAGAGTGTGGCGATGGAGACAGCAGCAATGGGAGGCCGTACAGGGACCCATGAGAGACTCTAGACTTGGCAGCAGCATGAGGAGGCGGTATATAGGGGCCCATGGCAGATTAGGGGCCTGGCAGCAGCTATGTGAGGCCCGTAATCTGCCTGCACCCTATGTCAAAAAATTAAACACACCAGCAGTGTGAAGAGACCTGAAAGTGGCACATGGCAGAGTGTGGCGATGGAGACAGCAGCAATGGGAGGCCGTACAGGGACCATGACAGACTCTGGACTTGGCAGCAGCATGAGGAGGCGGTATATAGGGGCCCATGGCAGATTAGGGGCCTGGCAGCAGCTATGTGAGGCCCGTAATCTGCCTGCACCCTATGTCAAAAAATTTAACACACCAGCAGTGTGAAGAGACCTGAAAGTGGCACATGGCAGCAGAGTGTGGCGATGGAGACAGCAGCAATGGGAGGCCGTACAGGGACCCATGAGAGACTCTGGACTTGGCAGCAGCATGAGGAGGCGGTATATAGGGGCCCATGGCAGATTAGGGGCCTGGCAGCAGCTATGGGAGGCCCGTAATCTGCCTGCACCCTATGTCAAAAAATTTAACACACCAGCAGTGTGAAGAGACCTGAAAGTGGCACATGGCAGCAGAGTGTGGCGATGGAGACAGCAGCAATGGGAGGCCGTACAGGGACCATGACAGACTCTGGACTTGGCAGCAGCATGAGGAGGCGGTATATAGGGGCCCATGGCAGATTAGGGGCCTGGCAGCAGCTATGTGAGGCCCGTAATCTGCCTGCACCCTATGTCAAAAAATTTAACACACCAGCAGTGTGAAGAGACCTGAAAGTGGCACATGGCAGCAGAGTGTGGCGATGGAGACAGCAGCAATGGGAGGCCGTACAGGGACCATGACAGACTCTGGACTTGGCAGCAGCATGAGGAGGCGGTATATAGGGGCCCATGGCAGATTAGGGGCCTGCCAGCAGCTATGTGAGGCCCGTAATCTGCCTGCACCCTATGTCAAAAAATTTAACACACCAGCAGTGTGAAGAGACCTGAAAGTGGCACATGGCAGAGTGTGGCGATGGAGACAGCAGCAATGGGAGGCCGTACAGGGACCATGACAGACTCTGGACTTGGCAGCAGCATGAGGAGGCGGTATATAGGGGCCCATGGCAGATTAGGGGCCTGGCAGCAGCTATGTGAGGCCCGTAATCTGCCTGCACCCTATGTCAAAAAATTTAACACACCAGCAGTGTGAAGAGACCTGAAAGTGGCACATGGCAGCAGAGTGTGGCGATGGAGACAGCAGCAATGGGAGGCCGTACAGGGACCCATGAGAGACTCTGGACTTGGCAGCAGCATGAGGAGGCGGTATATAGGGGCCCATGGCAGATTAGGGGCCTGGCAGCAGCTATGGGAGGCCCGTAATCTGCCTGCACCCTATGTCAAAAAATTTAACACACCAGCAGTGTGAAGAGACCTGAAAGTGGCACATGGCAGCAGAGTGTGGCGATGGAGACAGCAGCAATGGGAGGCCGTACAGGGACCATGACAGACTCTGGACTTGGCAGCAGCATGAGGAGGCGGTATATAGGGGCCCATGGCAGATTAGGGGCCTGGCAGCAGCTATGTGAGGCCCGTAATCTGCCTGCACCCTATGTCAAAAAATTTAACACACCAGCAGTGTGAAGAGACCTGAAAGTGGCACATGGCAGCAGAGTGTGGCGATGGAGACAGCAGCAATGGGAGGCCGTACAGGGACCATGACAGACTCTGGACTTGGCAGCAGCATGAGGAGGCGGTATATAGGGGCCCATGGCAGATTAGGGGCCTGCCAGCAGCTATGTGAGGCCCGTAATCTGCCTGCACCCTATGTCAAAAAATTTAACACACCAGCAGTGTGAAGAGACCTGAAAGTGGCACATGGCAGAGTGTGGCGATGGAGACAGCAGCAATGGGAGGCCGTACAGGGACCATGACAGACTCTGGACTTGGCAGCAGCATGAGGAGGCGGTATATAGGGGCCCATGGCAGATTAGGGGCCTGGCAGCAGCTATGTGAGGCCCGTAATCTGCCTGCACCCTATGTCAAAAAATTTAACACACCAGCAGTGTGAAGAGACCTGAAAGTGGCACATGGCAGCAGAGTGTGGCGATGGAGACAGCAGCAATGGGAGGCCGTACAGGGACCCATGAGAGACTCTGGACTTGGCAGCAGCATGAGGAGGCGGTATATAGGGGCCCATGGCAGATTAGGGGCCTGGCAGCAGCTATGTGAGGCCCGTAATCTGCCTGCACCCTATGTCAAAAAATTTAACACACCAGCAGTGTGAAGAGACCTGAAAGTGGCACATGGCAGCAGACTGTGGCGATGGAGACAGCAGCAATGGGAGGCCGTACAGGGACCATGACAGACTCTGGACTTGGCAGCAGCATGAGGAGGCGGTATATAGGGGCCCATGGCAGATTAGGGGCCTGGCAGCAGCTATGTGAGGCCCGTAATCTGCCTGCACCCTATGTCAAAAAATTTAACACACCAGCAGTGTGAAGAGACCTGAAAGTGGCACATGGCAGCAGAGTGTGGCGATGGAGACAGCAGCAATGGGAGGCCGTACAGGGACCATGACAGACTCTGGACTTGGCAGCAGCATGAGGAGGCGGTATATAGGGGCCCATGGCAGATTAGGGGCCTGCCAGCAGCTATGTGAGGCCCGTAATCTGCCTGCACCCTATGTCAAAAAATTTAACACACCAGCAGTGTGAAGAGACCTGAAAGTGGCACATGGCAGAGTGTGGCGATGGAGACAGCAGCAATGGGAGGCCGTACAGGGACCATGACAGACTCTGGACTTGGCAGCAGCATGAGGAGGCGGTATATAGGGGCCCATGGCAGATTAGGGGCCTGGCAGCAGCTATGTGAGGCCCGTAATCTGCCTGCACCCTATGTCAAAAAATTTAACACACCAGCAGTGTGAAGAGACCTGAAAGTGGCACATGGCAGCAGAGTGTGGCGATGGAGACAGCAGCAATGGGAGGCCGTACAGGGACCCATGACAGACTCTGGACTTGGCAGCAGCATGAGGAGGCGGTATATAGGGGCCCATGGCAGATTAGGGGCCTGGCAGCAGCTATAGGAGGCCCGTAATCTGCCTGCACCCTATGTCAAAAAATTTAACACACCAGCAGTGTGAGGAGACCTGAAAGTGGCACATGTTTGAGGCATGATTCATGGCGGATTTAGTCAGTTGTGTCAGGAACTGGTGGTTTGAAATCCAGACTAATCCACGCCTGATTCATTTTCACAAACGTGAAGCTACTCATCATCGACTGCAGACTGAGGCAGCCGCTGCTGGTGGAGCTGCCACTGCTCCTACCACCCCACCCCTCCCCTGCTGCCATGCCAGCGGAACGCGAGCGCACAGGGCCCACAGTGTCTGAGGATGGACGTTGGCGCACAAAGGCAGAGACCAACTGACTACATAGGTGGTTTTTATAGTACGTAATTTTGGCCTCCCTCTCAGCAGGTGTGAAAAAGGCCACCATTTTGGACCGGTAGCGAGGGTCCAACAAGGTGGACAGCCAAAAGTCATCCCTCTGTCTGATGGTTATTATTCGGCTGTCGCTACGCAAGCAACCGAGCATGCTATGGGCCATTTGTGCCAAGGAATGCGAGGGACTCCCTGCCTCCATCTCCACAGCATACTGCCACGGTGCGTCTGGGTCCTCTGTCTCCTCCTCCTCCTCCTCTACCAGATGCTCCTGCTCCTCCACTCCTGTCCGCTGAGTGGAAAAACCACCCATTTCACTCAATAATTCCTGAGCACAAATGTCCTCCTCTACCTCCTCCTCTTCTTCCTGTCCTGCCCCCACAGGGGTCATGTGGCGTTGAGATCTGTGCGCCACGTCTACCGCACCCTGACCAGCCATTGTTAACAGCATTTGTTCCAGGACGTGCAACAGAGGAATGACGTCGTTCATCCCATAGTCCTGCCGACTCACGAATAGCGTGGCCTCCTCAAAGGGCCTGAGCAAGCGGCAGGTGTCACGCATGAGCTGCCAATGGCTGACATCTAAGTTACACAGGGGAGTACCTTTATCCGCTTGTAACATCAGGAAATCGGTGATGGCCTTTCGCTGCTCGTAAAGGCGGTCTAACATGTGTAGGGTTGAATTCCACCTTGTTGCAACGTCGCAGATCAGGCGATGCTGTGGAATTCCGTTCTGCCGCTGCAGCTCAATGAGGGTGTTCTTTGCGGTGTAGGAATGGCTGAAATGCATGCACAGTTTACGTGACATTTTAAGGATGTCTTGCAGTGGGATGGTGGATTTTAGGAACCGCTTGACAACCAGATTGAACACGTGAGCCATGCATGGCGCATGGCACAACCTTCCTTGACGCAGAGCAGACACCATGTTCTTTCCGTTGTCAGTCAACATGGTTCCGATTTTTAGTTTGCGCGGAGACAGCCATCTGTCGATTTCTCTGTTCATTACACTCAGCAGTTCCTCCCCTGTGTGACTACGTTCGCCAAGGCATACCAGGTGCAGCACAGCGTGACACCGTTGCGCCCTGCACATGTGATATGCCGGTCGGGTAATGGGACTTGGCACGGGGGTGGCGGCTGAGGACACGGCGGAAAAAGAGGTGGTAGAGGCGGACATGCTTGCTGGACCAAGGACGTGCAAACGTGGAGGCAAAAGCGTCGTGACCTGTCCAAGTTGCTGGTGCGGCTGTGCCGGCACCACGTTCACCCAGTGGGCCGTAAATGACATGTACTGTCCCTGACCGTAGTTACAGCTCCACACGTCGGCGCTGCCGTGCACTTTGGCAGAGACCGACATGCTCAAAGACTGGCCCACCATCTCTTCTACATGTGAATGCAGGGCTGGCACTGCCTTTTGGGCAAAGAAATGACGGCTTGGCACTCTCCACCGCGGCGCGGCACAAGCCATCATTTCTCGGAAAGGTGCTGAGTCCACCAGTTGGAAAGGGAGGGACTGCAGCACCAGCAACTTGGACAGGAGGACGTTCAGCTTTTGCACCGTCGGGTGCGTGCTCGCAAACTGTTGTCTCTTGGATACGGATTCCAAGAAAGACTGTTGACGGAATCCGAGAAGAGGAGTAGCAGGAGAAGGAGCATCTGAACGAGCGGAAGATGCCAATGAGCGACAACTCCCCTCAGCAGAGGTGTTGGAGCCTTGACTGGCTGATAGAGGGCGATTGACGACGTCGGGTGACGGAGCAAGTAACGGAGCGGGTGATGGAGCGGGGGCTGGGGCAGGCAGAACCGCCGTATGTTTATCACGGTTTTCCCAGGCCACCGAATGGTGACGCTGCATATGCTGACGCAACGCTGTAGTCCCAACATGGGCCCCCTGGCCACGCTTGCATTTCTGGCCACATAGTCGACATACGGCTACGTTTACTTCCTCGGGCGGCTTGAGGAAAAATTGCCACACCACCGAGTAGGAAACTTTGCCCCCGCTACTCTTCACTGGCTGACTGCTACTTCCTCCGTGCGCACCGGCACCACTACTGGCCGTGGTGGTAGGCTGCAGTGGAGCTGGTGCTCTACTCCGTGGACGTTTGGCTCCACTGACACTGATGCGACCCTGCTGCTGTCTCCTGGGCAACCCACCGACTGTTTTGCTCGCTGCCAAGCTGCCACCCTCTTCTCCTGATGATGCGGAAGAAATTGCCTGATGACGACGAGGCTGCCAAGTGCGATCAACCTCCTCATCATCAAGTAGGGTCTCCGCCTCACTACTAGCCCCCTCGGCTGCGTCTGGGTCAGGAGACAGACCTGTCTCTAGACCGGCTACCGAGCCACTCTCCTCGCCAGTACTTGTTCGCTTGGCTGCTGAAAAGGCCGATGTCTCCCCCCGTTCCTGACCGCCCTCTGTTAGCTCTTCCTCACTGTACAGTGGGGCTGAGCCCACAGCATGCGATACTTCGCTTGGTGAGGGAACAGCAAAGGACAGGGGCAGGTAGAGGACACGTGATTTCAGTGGGCTTGGTCCCGGGCCATGCCAACTAACGGTTGTGTCTGACGTACCCACCGACCGTTGGCTGTAGGTGTCAGAGGTGACCTGGGAAGAGGAAGACGACCGAGCCAACCAATCAATGACGGCAGGGTTGTCGGTGGAGACACGACCGCTGGATGACACCGGGAGCACTGGCCTCTGGCTGCGAATACTGCTGCCTCGACCCCTTCCTCTGCTGCCACGTCTGCTCGCTCCTAAAACATTGCCTCCTCTGCCACTCCTCTGCATGTTGTCTGACATACTATTTAATTCAACGATTAGGTGTCCCTGAGTAACAATTCTCTGGCACTCAGTAACAATTCTGTCTGTCCCTGAGTATGAATTCTGTGGCCCTGAGTAACAATTCTGTGTCTGTGCGAGTAACAATTCTGTGTCTGTGCGAGTAACAATTCTGTGTCTGTGCGAGTAACAATTCTGTGTCTGTGCAAGTAACAATTTTGTGTCTGTGCGAGTAACAATTCTCTGGCACTCAGTAACAATTCTGTCTGTCCCTGAGTAACAATTCTCTGGCACTCAGTAACAATTCTGTCTGTCCCTGAGTAACAATTCTCTGGCACTCAGTAACAATTCTGTCTGTCCCTGAGTATGAATTCTGTGGCCCTGAGTAACAATTCTGTGTCTGTGCGAGTAACAATTCTGTGTCTGTGCAAGTAACAATTTTGTGTCTGTGCGAGTAACAATTCTCTGGCACTCAGTAACAATTCTGTCTGTCCCTGAGTAACAATTCTCTGGCACTCAGTAACAATTCTGTCTGTCCCTGAGTAACAATTCTCTGGCACTCAGTAACAATTCTGTCTGTCCCTGAGTATGAATTCTGTGGCCCTGAGTAACAATTCTGTGTCTGTGCGAGTAACAATTCTGTGTCTGTGCAAGTAACAATTTTGTGTCTGTGCGAGTAACAATTCTCTGGCACTCAGTAACAATTCTGTCTGTCCCTGAGTAACAATTCTCTGGCACTCAGTAACAATTCTGTCTGTCCCTGAGTAACAATTCTCTGGCACTCAGTAACAATTCTGTCTGTCCCTGAGTAACAATTCTCTGGCACTCAGTAACAATTCTGTCTGTCCCTGAGTAACAATTCTCTGGCGCTCAGTAACAATTCTGTCTGTCCCTGAGTATGAATTCTGTGGCCCTGAGTAACAATTCTGTGTCTGTGCGAGTAACAATTCTGTGTCTGTGCAAGTAACAATTTTGTGTCTGTGCGAGTAACAATTCTCTGGCACTCAGTAACAATTCTGTCTGTCCCTGAGTAACAATTCTCTGGCACTCAGTAACAATTCTGTCTGTCCCTGAGTAACAATTCTCTGGCACTCAGTAACAATTCTGTCTGTCCCTGAGTAACAATTCTCTGGCACTCAGTAACAATTCTGTCTGTCCCTGAGTATGAATTCTGTGGCCCTGAGTAACAATTCTGTGTCTGCGCGAGTAACAATTCTGTGTCTGTGCAAGTAACAATTTTGTGTCTGTGCGAGTAACAATTCTCTGGCACTCAGTAACAATTCTGTCTGTCCCTGAGTAACAATTCTCTGGCACTCAGTAACAATTCTGTCTGTCCCTGAGTAACAATTCTCTGGCACTCAGTAACAATTCTGTCTGTCCCTGAGTATGAATTCTGTGGCCCTGAGTAACAATTCTGTGTCTGTGCGAGTAACAATTCTGTGTCTGTGCAAGTAACAATTTTGTGTCTGTGCGAGTAACAATTCTCTGGCACTCAGTAACAATTCTGTCTGTCCCTGAGTAACAATTCTCTGGCACTCAGTAACAATTCTGTCTGTCCCTGAGTAACAATTCTCTGGCACTCAGTAACAATTCTGTCTGTCCCTGAGTAACAATTCTCTGGCACTCAGTAACAATTCTGTCTGTCCCTGAGTAACAATTCTCTGGCACTCAGTAACAATTCTGTCTGTCCCTGAGTAACAATTCTCTGGCACTCAGTAACAATTCTGTCTGTCCCTGAGTAACAATTCTCTGGCACTCAGTAACAATTCTGTCTGTCCCTGAGTAACAATTCTCTGGCACTCAGTAACAATTCTGTCTATCCCTGAGTATGAATTCTGTGGCCCTGAGTAACAATTCTGTGTCTGTGCGAGTAACAATTCTGTGTCTGTGCAAGTAACAATTTTGTGTCTGTGCGAGTAACAATTCTCTGGCACTCAGTAACAATTCTGTCTGTCCCTGAGTAACAATTCTCTGGCACTCAGTAACAATTCTGTCTGTCCCTGAGTAACAATTCTCTGGCACTCAGTAACAATTCTGTCTGTCCCTGAGTATGAATTCTGTGGCCCTGAGTAACAATTCTGTGTCTGTGCGAGTAACAATTCTGTGTCTGTGCAAGTAACAATTTTGTGTCTGTGCGAGTAACAATTCTCTGGCACTCAGTAACAATTCTGTCTGTCCCTGAGTAACAATTCTCTGGCACTCAGTAACAATTCTGTCTGTCCCTGAGTAACAATTCTCTGGCACTCAGTAACAATTCTGTCTGTCCCTGAGTATGAATTCTGTGGCCCTGAGTAACAATTCTGTGTCTGTGCGAGTAACAATTCTGTGTCTGTGCAAGTAACAATTTTGTGTCTGTGCGAGTAAGAATTCTCTGGCACTCAGTAACAATTCTGTCTGTCCCTGAGTAACAATTCTCTGGCACTCAGTAACAATTCTGTCTGTCCCTGAGTAACAATTCTCTGGCACTCAGTAACAATTCTGTCTGTCCCTGAGTAACAATTCTCTGGCACTCAGTAACAATTCTGTCTGTCCCTGAGTAACAATTCTCTGGCGCTCAGTAACAATTCTGTCTGTCCCTGAGTATGAATTCTGTGGCCCTGAGTAACAATTCTGTGTCTGTGCGAGTAACAATTCTGTGTCTGTGCAAGTAACAATTTTGTGTCTGTGCGAGTAACAATTCTCTGGCACTCAGTAACAATTCTGTCTGTCCCTGAGTAACAATTCTCTGGCACTCAGTAACAATTCTGTCTGTCCCTGAGTAACAATTCTCTGGCACTCAGTAACAATTCTGTCTGTCCCTGAGTAACAATTCTCTGGCACTCAGTAACAATTCTGTCTGTCCCTGAGTAACAATTCTCTGGCACTCAGTAACAATTCTGTCTGTCCCTGAGTAACAATTCTCTGGCACTCAGTAACAATTCTGTCTGTCCCTGAGTAACAATTCTCTGGCACTCAGTAACAATTCTGTCTGTCCCTGAGTAACAATTCTCTGGCACTCAGTAACAATTCTGTCTGTCCCTGAGTAACAATTCTGTCTGTCCCTGAGAATGAATTCTGTGGCCCTGAGTAAGAATTCTCTGGCACTCAGTAACAATTCTGTCTGTCCCTGAGTAACAATTCTCTGGCACTCAGTAACAATTCTGTCTGTCCCTGAGTAAAAATTCTGTGGCCCTAATAACGTTTCTGTGGCCCTAAGTAACAATTCTCTGGCACTGAGTAACAATTCTGTCTGTCCCTGAGTATGAATTCTGTGGCCCTAACTAGCGTTTCTTTGTCCCTAAATAACGATTCTGTGGCCCTCATTAACAAGTCTGTGTCCCTGAGTAATGGTTCTCTGTCCCTAAGTAACTTCTCTCTGTCCCCAATTCTCGTTTCTGTGGCCCTAACTCTGTCCCTGTCCCTAGTACAGAGCGGTCTGCCTCTGTTCAATGACTGCAGGCAAATGAAGATTTCCAAAATGGCCGCTATATATACCTCGACCATTACACAGTGCTGGCTGGCTGGCTGCTGATTGGCTGATGCGATCACATGTCGTTGAGGAATGCATTATGGGGCAGCGCGCCTTGTCTGCGCGCCTTCCCCGACATCCCCGCTCCGTCGCCGCACATGTCAGCCGCCATTTTCGGAAAAATTTCGATTCGCGCGTCCGAATTAGGCTGTTTTTCGGATTCGGCACGAATCGAAATTTTTCCGATATTCGACTCGAATTCCACTTCGGATACTTAGATTCGCTCATCTCTAGTCATTACAAAGGGGGCACACTTTAAGTCTGGAGAAAAAGAGATGAAACCTTCACATATGCAAAACCTTCTTCATAGAGCTGTGAAAATGTGGAAGACTCCCTCAAGAACTAGTTTTGGCCACCTCAGTAGATTGTTTTTAAAAAAAGCTGGATGTGTTCCTCAATGCACAAAATATTACTGGATATTAACACGGAGGCTTCTATTTATTCTATTTTTTTTCTATTGGTTGACCTAAATGGACTTTTTAACTATGCAACTATTTAACAATATATAGTATACACATACAGTATATATATACCAAAAGATAAAAAAACACCATAAATACACTGTAGTTATCCTTGATTTAAATGTATGTATGGGGAAAATAAAAACTATCCAATACATCTCTCCAATACATGTGCAGAACCCTCCTAGGAAAGGTTGCTAGAAAGGCCCAGGTAAATCTAGTTCTTTGGCTCCTCTATCAACATTAAAGCGGTGTCTTTTGCCTGCTCTGGGTCTCCAGGCTGCAGGCTCAACAACTTCTCTTAGTTTTCTAGTGGATTCTAGAATTTTGTTGGCTGGAAAAGCAGACCCATGGCCTGAATATTTATGTGGTCTCAGCCAATCCGGGAAGGAGAATGCTCAGTAGATGGCTGAGAAGTGCGTAAATAGTTTACGGCCCTGGAGAATGGGGGTCTTGTCCAGGAGCAGAAGATCCCAGCCTGAAGGTCAGCTGCCCTTCTGGGCAGTGTAGCTGAAGTTTGTAGGATTTCATTGAGGTCCTAGCTCAGTGGAAGCTGTGGGGGGGGGGCTATTTTCTGGAAGCAGTTGGAGCCAAATCAAGGGGATTCACTCTGGCATTTGGCCTGGAAATTCACAGAAGTGTCTGGTTGATATTGGACAGAGGTATCCAAGTATCTGGGGACATTGTGAGAAGAGGCCTGGATGTAAGATCCCCATGACTGTTTGCTGCTTTAACTCCTTGAGTGACTGTTCCAGTGTTGCTGAACTGGGACTTGTCCTTGCTTGGAGTCCCAGTGTTGCTTGTGTTTATAGTATCTGCCAGGCGGGAGATTACTTATTTATGATTTTTTTTAGTTAGAGGGTGATTTAGTGTTGGTAAGCCTGCATTTGTACCTTTGAGGTGGTGGCTTTGATACACGGATTTGAAGAAGCGGTGGTGACGGAATACTGATTTATTCACTATTTTTGTGGAGTTTGGATTCAAGCACATATTACGTAGACTTGTTTTTATCTCATGAACTTAATATTAATAAATTTGGATATTTATTAATTAGCACATCATATTCATTTATTTAATTTTGATGTAGTACTTATCACTGCATATGGATGTGGAAAGGTTTTTATTCATCTATTTATTGGATATTTGAATTGAGCACACTTAAAATTATTTTAATCTGCGCAACACAATTTTCAAGTGTTTGATTACTATGATAAATATTTCATAGTGTGGTTTCAGCTTTTTATAATTTTTTTTTCTGAACATGAGCATAGTTTTCTTTTTATAATTGTAGCACTACTCCCTTAAGAGTCACTTAGTTTTGGGTCCCCCTATAGTCCTGCACAGCCAGGCAACACACATTTTCTTCAGACCTTGCACATTGGAGACAGTAAACAGTCCATGAGCTTGTTTTTTTTTTTTTTTTTTATTAAGGGGTTTTGAACTTATGCTGGACTGGCTCCTTCCCTGCTTCTGAGGCTGCCCTCTCTCAGGGAATGGTTGAAGCTGAGAGATCCTCCCTTCCAGCTCCTGCACACAGTTAGGCCCCTCCCTGGGCCCCCTCACAGACTCCACACTCCAGCCTTCACTCTATCTTCCATCCGACACTACTCCTGCTGCTGAGCAGGCTCAGTCACACTTAAGGGCTGCCCTGGCCCCATGCCAAGCCTCCTGCTTAGGGATTGGACAGAGTCCCTTAAGTGTGAAGATTAGCTCCTCCTCACCCCCCACCACTGCCTTCTAGAAACTTATCAAGCTTCTATAGCAGGTGGAGGTATCAGGGAACTGACCTGCAGAGCCCTCAGCCTTGACCTAAAGTGACCTGGCTGACTCACACCCAGGCTGACTCATACCCAGGCTGCTGCTCAGCCTCTCTTTCTAAAAATACTATCTAGCCCCCCTAGCTAACTAGAGGGGTGCTACATAATCTTAGTTTAATCAGCAAGTCATGGTCTGTGAACTAAAGAATGCCCCCCCCCCAAGATATAGAAATGAGGGGAGGGGGTGGTGTTCTGTAGTCACACTCTCCATCCTGGGATGACAATATTGCTGCTCCTTTGAAAACAAAGAACACTAATGCAGCCACAACATCAAAGGCCTGATAAGTTACAGTAAATGACATTTTGGTTCTTGGGTTTAGAGAAGTTGCTCGGTCAGGGAGAAAACTCTCAACAGTTTTTCGATCAATCAGGCAGCACTGAGATACTTTATTCATGAATATGGTTGTATTTTGATCAATCCAATTATGGGATTACCATTATGGAATCAGAGATGTGACCAATAACGTATGTTACAATCGTATCTTAACTATCGATCAATTCCACTTCCACGTGTGTGGCATACCGATTAAATGGGTTGTTGATAGATGGATTATTCCTATCGGACGAGATCGGAAAATAAATTGATAATTTATTGAACTGGGTATGGCCACTATATGGGGTCTCTTTATTAATGTTTTCAATCAATATACACAAGTTTCATCAAGATTTTCTCCATAAGAATCCATTAAAAATATGTGTGAATCTTGTGGTGAAAACATTGGTAAATAGAACCACAATTTGTTTTGCAGGGGGATTCAGGAAGGCAATAAAAAGATACAGTTGGGTTCTTAATACTATGCCAGTTAGAAAATGTAATCTATTACCTTTTTATTTACTAATTCATAGCTAGAATAAAGGGCAATCTTTAATATATGTCGGCAGTTTTGATTAAAGTGTGCAGAGTTTCTGATCACTTGTAAATGGGCTTGTGAATGGCTGGATGTTGGCGCCAAACAGTACAAGTCCCTCCACTTGCTTGAAGCCCTAAACCTTCGCCATCTTCTGCCCAACTCCCTACCAGAGACCTTCCCACGACATCCCCAGCCATTAGCCTTTATATTCCAAAGAAGGTTAGTTGCAACACTTTACTGGTGTTACTTCAGTAGATGGCAATTACAGTCAAATCAAATAGACATACATAGACATATACAGTATTTTGTCGTCAATTACATATAGTGAATGAACCGCAGAGGTCAAATGTGAAAGCAGCAGAAAACACTTCTTCCTTCCCTTTAACTGTCTCTCTCCTTTCCAGTGTCATTAGTACCTGGCTTGTCTTAGGTTATCTGTGTCAAGCTCATGGCTCCCTGCTTGTCATTCCAGGAACACTGCCACTGCATCTTTATGTCCAGTACACTTTTCAAAGGTCCTCCAGGGGGATAGACTAATGTCAAAGAACACTTGGCCTGGCCTAAAAGGCCTTTTACAACCCGCTCTAGCCTCCACCACCATAAGAGACAGGATGACTACAGCCAGCTCTTCTGATTACAGAACTACACTGCTCAAAAAAAGTAAAGTAACACTTTTTAATCAGAGTATAGCATCAAGTCAACTAAACTCCTGGGATATTGATCTGGTCAGTTAAGTAGCAGAGGGAGGTGTTAATCAGTTTCAGCTGCTTCGGTGTTAATGAAGTTAACAACAGGTGAACTAGATGGGCAACAATGAGACGACCCCCCAAACATGAATGGTTTTACAGGTGGAGGCCACTGACATTTTCTTCCCTACTCATTTTTTCTGACTTTTTTGCACTAGTTTGTGGCTAGGGTCAGTGTCACTACTGGTAGTATGAGGCGATACCTGGACCCTACAGAAGTTGCACAGGCAGTCCAACTCCTCCAGGATGGCACATCAATATGTGCCATTGCCAGAAGGTTTGCTGTGTCTCCCAGCATAGTCTCAAGAGCATGGAGGAGATTCCAGGAGACAAGCAGTTACTCTAGGAGAGTTGGACAGGGCCGTAGAAGGTCCTTAACCCATCAGCAGGACCAATATCTGCTCCTTTGTGCAAGAAGGAACAGGATGAATACTGCCAGAGCCCTACAAAATGACCTCCAGCAGGCCACTGGTGTGAATGTCCCTGACCACAGAAACAGACTTCATGAGGGTGGCCTGAGGGCCCAACGTCCTCTAGTGGGCACCATAGAGCTCAATTGGTATTTGCCAATGAACACCAGAATTGGCAGGTCCGCCACTGGTGCCATGTGCTTTTCACAGATGAGAGCAGGTTCACCCTGAGCACATATGACAGACGTGAAAGGGTCTGGAGAAGCCGTGGAGAACGTTATGCTGCCTGTAATTCAGCATGACCGTTTCGGTGGAGGGTCAGTGATGGTCTGGGGAGGCATATCCATGGAGGGACGCACAGACTTCTACAGGCTAGACAATGGCACCCTGACTGCCATTAGGTATCGGGATGAAATCCTTGGACCCATTGTCAGACCCTATGCTAGTGCAGTGGGTCCTGGGTTCCTCCTGGTGCACGACAATGCCTGGCCTCATGTGGTGAGAGTATGCAGGCAGTTTCTGGAGGATGAAGGAATTGATACCATTGAATGGCCCCCACGCTCACCTGACCTAAATCCAATAGAACACCTCTGGGATGTCATGTTTTGGTCCACCTGATGCCGCCAGGTTGCAACTCAGACTGTGCAGGAGCTCAGTGATGCCCTGGTCCAGATCTGGGAGGAAATCCCCCAGGACACCATCCGTCGTCTCATTAGGAGCATGCTCCGACGTTGTCAGGCATGCATACAAGCACTTGGGGGCCATACAAACTACTACCATTTTGAGTTGCTGCAATGAAATTTCAGTCTGAAAGTTCTGTCAAGCTAACTGCACCTGCCTTACCCACTGACACAGGATATATTTGTCACCCTCAATAATCATAATCTAACTTTTATTACATACCTGTTAGGAGACCATATATGAGGTCATGCAAACTGCTAGTTTTCAGATGACCTCTTTGAACAATTTTAGATTTTGGTACATAAAGTTGAATAAGTAGGAAATCACACTTCATAACTTTCCTGAATGATTATGATAATTTAGGACTAAACATTTGAATTTTTAGTATATAACTGGATAAAAGGCTGTCCTTTAATATTTATCATAGGCAATATTTCAGGAAGGGGGAAGGGGGCTACAATTAAAAAGGAAATGTTGTTTAGATGCAAGATCCACTTTAAGGGACAAGGGGATTTATCATATTATGCTGCCATATTTCATGACTGTGTCATTACAACATACTGTATATACCTTTTAATATGACAATGACAGGGGTGGACTGACAACTCATGGGGCCCCCGGGCAATAGGGGATCATGGGGTCCCTGTGTCCTTGCCCAAACTCAAAAAAGCCTATGGAAAAGGTACCAGGGGCATCTCATGGGGCCCCCTACTGACCCTGGGCCCTTGAGCAGTGCCTGAGTTTCCAAATGGTCAGTCCGCCCCTGGACAATGATAACATTTAGTCATTTAGTATATAGGCTAGCCTTTTGTAACAGAGTGAACTTGGGCTTTATGAATAATGTTTTTACTGTTCTAGTGTTGTCGATGCCTGGAACCATGGAAAATCTTTCTCTTTTGTGGTTTGATGTGCGCCATCGCCACTGCCGTTGGAGTCTTGACCACTGTGTTTGTTCTAAAGGACCGAGATCCATCAAACAACAATGGAAATACGGAAAATCCCAGTGTCCAGACTACAGCCCCCACCTCAACAGATCCGAAAAATTGCTCACAATATGTTGTTTCCCTTTCGAAAATAAGGGTAGGGCAAATTCATTTTAATTCTGGGGTGGAACTACCTCATGACACCATTTTATTTAGTTATTTATTTATTACAGGTACTTATATAGCGCTGTCAATTTATGCAGTGCTTACACATATATTGTACATTCACATTAGTCTTTGTGTTTGTGATTTCTATCTGACAATGCCTGCCTGTATTCTAAAAGCACACTGGTTATAGGAACCCAAATGAAAACTGGAAATTTTTTTTTTTTTTTTTATAAATTTGCTAGACACACTTTTTTTAAGTGTTGTTCATGAGAAATAAACTCAGAATGAACATGCTGCATATACAGTATAAGTGGAAATGTTTCTTGAACAGCTTGGAGCAAATTATGAAGATGCTATGTTATTTAAATTCTGAACACCAAAAACAACAAATTGGACTTCTCATTGATATTCACACATCACATAAGTATTTAGAGCACACATGAGCATATTTAAATAAATTATATAACTGTAATGAAATGATGAAACTGTAAGAAAAAAACATCTTTCTAAAGGTGGGAATACACGATTAGAAAATCGACCGATCGGTCATCCGGCGACAGAGAGGAGTTCGTTCATTGGTCGAAATCGTGGCCCACATTAACCAATCTAAAAAATCGTTCGCGGGTAATACGTAGTGTTGACGTCTTCCGTACAAGTGGAAGTGACGCGGTGTGCGTGTGACCTTGTAGCCACGCCCTTCCGGCCAGAACGAGCGATATACACAACAATTCCCAGCAATGAGTATAATATCGTTTATTACATGACCTATATACATAAATAGTGATACATAAAATAGAATCTGCAGAATTCTGGTGTCATTATCTCATTAGGACAATCTACTTTTAACATTTGGATTTTTCGTTCGTGTTTGTGAAGATTCCTTGGACATCCGGGTCATCTTCTGTTTCCGCTCTTGCGTGATAGCGCTTGATAGATTTTTTCATACAAAAGTCAAACCACTGCATAGAAAATTGGTCATTCGTATGCAAAACGACAACATTTTTCACTGTTGTTCAACCGGATTTTTTTCGTTCACAATATAGTTATCGGTTAAAATGTTAAAAAATCGTTCGATCAGTGCTTCCGCTAAATTTTTCAGATGATTTTCTTATCGTGTGTACGGGGCATTAGGCTAGTCTTTCTAGGCCTAGTATAAACACCTGTTGTTCCCATGTTCATGTGACCTAAAGCCAAGGCCAGGGGCGGACTGACCATTTGGAAACTCGGGCACTGCCCGAGGGCCCGGAGTCAGTGGGGGGCCCCATGAGATGCCCCTGGTACCTTTTTCATAGGCTTTTTTGAGTTTGGGCAAGGACACAGGGGCCCCATGAGCCCCTATTGCCCGGGGGCCCCATGAGTTGTCAGTCCCCTGGCCAAGGCAAAAGTTCACATGGTCTTAGGCTACCATTAGTAGACTGCACAACATCTACTATAGACAGTCAGACAGACAGAGAAAAAGTTAGCCAGCCAGAAAAAGTTGCATGCAGCTGATTTGCTCATAAAAACTAAAAAAAAAAAAAAAAAAAAAAAAAAGTTATGCTCTCTACACTGTTAGGCTTGTCTCCAACAAATTCTGTTTCTGCAGGTTCCAGCAAACTTCCCAATACCCACCATACATTTCTTTTCAAGCACAGTGACTAAATGGTTAGCATTTCCGCCTGGCAGTAATAGGGTCATTGGTTCAAATCCCAACCACAGCACCACCTGCTTGGAGTTTGCATGTTCTCCCTGTGCCTGCGTGGGTTTCCTCCGGGTGCTCCAGTTTCCTACCAAAGACATGCTGGTAGGTGAATTGGCTCCTGTCTAAATTGGCCCTAGTATGTGTATGTATGAATGTGAGTTAGGGACCTTAGATTGTACACCCCTTGAGGGTTAGGGACTGATGTGAATGTACAACATATATGTAAAGTGCTGCGTAAATAGATGGCGCTATAGAAGTACTTGAAACAAAATAATAATTCAACTGTGATGTGTGTTCTGCCAAATTCTGTGTGTTGTTCTTTCTGTAATTTTTCTGTGCTGTATTGAACTGCATTAGATTATTACTTGGGGCCTCTACAACTTGTTTACTATATGATTTTGATTTTTACCTCTGTTTTATGCTAGTTAGTTCAGTCCTATCTAGATCATCCACAGTTCTTCCCTGTTCCCTCAGTCGGTGTTAGTACTTTGCATAGACAGGGCTTAGGAAAGTCATTGTCTTCTTACACTTCAAAAGGCTGGAAAAACATCCTCTGTACTGCAATTATCTGAAGTCAAATTGTGTTGGTGTCAACTTCTGTGTCTTATTGAGGAGTTATGCTGCCTGTGGATGGTGCCAAGTCAGCAGGTTATCATACTGTCCAGACAGACTGGGTCTAATGAGATACGCCAATGCATAAATCTGCATTTGAAACAAAAAAATGTGAAACCCAATATTATGTAGATTGCAGGTGATTTTGAGGTATTTATTAAAAAGCATTACTAAACCCACGACAGTGAAAACAGTCTGTATATGCAGTAAAGCATGCTTGTTATACCCACTGTGGAACCTAAGGGGTTAATCCTCTGCATTGTGTAAAAACGTTGTTTGATCCTGACTTATCTGATCCTCCCCTTCTTATAGTGCTCCCCTCTTATCTCCTGATAAGACATATTGTGTGGAGTCACTCTGCACATGCTCAGTTTGGTGTGTATTGCTAGAGAGGTTTTTTCTGTTTCTTGGGAGAGTGCATGTGATCAGCACAGGGCCAATCAGCACTGTCCAGGCAGAGGTCAGGGGTTCTGCGATATATTGCTGATGAGAAAAGGTATTTAGCAGTTTATATTTACTAAAATAATTGCATTTTCATGATCTGCTGAAGATATCGGCACCAGAGAGAGAGCGAGGGGAGTTTAGTTTTATTATATAAATGGATGGAAAGTAAAGTAAATAGGAAAATGTGGGCGTGTACTGTGGGAGACCGGATATAGTGAATGCAGGGTCCGGGGAGACAGGAGATAGTGAATACAGGGTCCGGGGAGACCGGATATAGTGAATACAGGGTCCGGGGAGACAGCATATAGTGAATGCAGGGTCCGGGGAGACCGGATATAGTGAATACAGGGTCCGGGGAGACAGCATATAGTGAATGCAGGGTCTGGGGAGACAGGATATAGTGAATACAGGGTCCGGGGAGACCGGATATAGTGAATGCAGGGTCCGGGGAGAGCGGATATAGTGAATACAGGGTCCGGGGAGACTGGATAAAGTGCATGCAGGGTCCGGGGAGACCAGATATAGTGAATACAGGGTCCGGGGAGACCGGATATAGTGAATGCAGGGTCTGGATAGACCAGATATAGTGAATGCAGGGTCCTGGGAGACCAGATATAATGAATGCAGGGTCTGGGGGGGCCAGATATAGTGAATGCAGGGTCCGGGGAGACCAGATATAGTGAATGCAGGGTCCGGGGAGAACAGATATAGTGAATGCAGGGTCCGGGGAGAACAGATATAGTGAATGCAGGGTTCGGGGAGACCAGATATAGGGAATGCAGGGTCCGGGGAGACCGGATATAGTGAATGCAGGGTCTGGGGAGACCAGATATAGTAAATGCAGGGTCCGGGGAGAACAGATATAGTGAATGCAGGGTCCGGGGAGAACAGATATAGTGAATGCAGGGTTCGGGGAGACCAGATATAGGGAATGCAGGGTCCGGGGAGACCGGATATAGTGAATGCAGGGTCTGGGGAGACCGGATATAGTGACTGCAGGGTCCTAGGAGACCAGATATAGTGAATGCAGGGTCCGGGGAGACCGGATATAGTGAATGCAGGGTCCGGGGAGACCGGATATAGTGAATGCAGGGTCCGGGGAGACCAGATATAGTGAATGCAGGGCCCGGGGAGACCGGATATAGTGAATGCGGGGTCCGGGGAGACCAGATATAGTGAATGCAGGGTCCAGAGAGACCAGATATAGTAAATGCAGGGTCCGGGGAGAGCGGATATAGTGAATGCAGGGTCCGGGGAGACCAGATATAGTGAATGCAGGGCTCGGGGAGACCAGATATAGTGACTGCAGGGTCCGGGGAGACCGGATATAGTGAATGCAGGGTCCGGGGAGACCAGATATAGTGAATGCAGGGTCTGGGGGGACCAGATATAGTGAATGCAGGGTCTGGGGAGACCGGATATAGTGAATGCAGGGTCCGGGGAGAGCGGATATAGTGAATGCAGGGTCCGATGAGACCAGATATAGTGAATGCAGGGTCCGGGGAGACCGGATATAGTGAATGCAGGGTCCAGGGTTTAGTAACACCTTAAAAGTGTAAAAAATGTCTAATTATATTATTAAGTATATATATATATTGTTTTTCTGCTTTCTCTAGAATGAGACATTTGAGGGAGGTGGGATCCACTGTGCGAGATACAGAGAGAACCAGTTGAATTACACAAGTTTAGAAGAGTTCATTTTTGGAACGTCCATCCATAACCATCAAGCTGGAATATCATTGTGTGTTTTATATCTAAAACCTGGAGGGCTACGTGTCCCACACTGGAATCTGCAGGCCAATGTTCATGGCTTTGTCATCCAGGTAACTACAGAAATACTAGGCTGAACAACTGGAAATAGATCCTATCATCCAACTAATGAAAATGTTAAAAAAAAAAACTACATGAACGACATGGTACAAATGTAGATTTGTTATATGCATTGCTGTATCCACTGCTTGTCTGCGTTAGTAAAATGCTGCATCTTCTGCTGTGTCTTTATCACATAAAGCTGTGATAACACAAAGTAGACTCAATTCCAGGGGCGGACTGACAACTCATGGGGCTCCCGGGCAATAGGGGATCATGGGGCCCCTGTGTCCTTGCCAAAACTCAAAAAAGCCTATGAAAAAGGTACCAGGGGCATCTCATGGGGCCCCCTACTGACCCCGGGCCCTCGGGCAGTGCCCGAGTTTCCAAATGGTCAGTCCGCCCCTGCTCAATTCACTAAACTATAACAATTTTTATTTGCCATAACGACCAACATATTCAGCAACACAACATAAAAGTGCTAAAAATAACTGTCACATGATGACAATCTATTATGGCCAATACACATTCTTAATAGCTTGGGGAATTGAGCCATATTATATATATTCTGTATATTGCAACTCCGTCTTCTGACAAATCTCAGATTCCAATATCAATGGCCTGCTAAGGCTCACCAGCTGGATTTCATTTTTGCATTTATGGCATTTATAGCCCTTGGGAAGACGTTATCCCTTAGTCTAGGTTCACACCTATGCAGGTTGCGTTTGAGCCGTTTCTGCATTGCCTTTTTGTGTTGCATTTTGCGTTTCTGATGCATTTTTTTTTCATTTTTTCAAATTTCGCTTGTTGCTAGGCAGATTTAAAATGCAAAACACATCAAAAAGGCGTCAAAACCGCATGTGCAAAAACGCAACGCAAAAGGCAATGCAGAAACGACTCAAATGCAAACCTGCATAGGTGTGAACCTAGCCTAAGGGATAACTTCTTCCCAAGGACTATAAATGCCATAAATACAAAAACCAAATACAAGCTTTTCTGCAGCGTTTCCATTGAAGTCTATAGAAACAAAAACACCACTTTTTGCGTTCAAAATAGTCCCTGACCCTTTCCAAAAAATGCAGCAGGTAAAAACACGGAGATGTGAACGTGTCCCATAGGAAATCCTTTTAAATGGATTGTACTGCGTTTCTGCAAAATTCTTAGGTGTGAACCTGGGGTAGATCTCTTTTCTTGCCTTGATGTTCCTATAACACCAACCTGATGGCATTAATTTTGCTCTACAAAGGCAATGGGACTGATCTCATTAGACAAATCATTTGTTTTGCTTTGGATCAATTTGTTAAGTTACTAATTTAGTTTTGTTGCATTTAGTAAAGACATTTGTTTAGATTTGTTTTGTTTTGTTTAATTGTTTTTAAACGGATTCGAAAACATCGAATCAGTCCAATTCATTGTGAAGAATAGCTGGTTCTATTCTATTCAAAATTCGAATTTCGGAGGATGGATCTATTCTTTCTATGCTATACTAGTACATGGGTTTTTTGTTTTCTATTCTATTTTTTTCTATTCTTTTCTTTTGTATTCTATTCTATTCTTTTACTTTATTATCTATTCTATTTTAATCTATTCTTTCATTTTCTATTCTATTCTATTCTTTTCTATTCTATTCCTTTATTTTCTATGCTGTTTTATGTTGTTCGTTTCTTTCATATCCTATTCTGTTTTACTTTTATTTTCTCTTTTCTGTTATGTTTTACTTTATTCTATTCTGTTTTATTCCATTTTATTGTTTACGAAATTTGAATTTCAGAAGATAGCTAAATTATTTCTATTTTGATCTATTCTATTTCTTTTTCTATTCTATATTTTTCTATTCTTACATAGTTAGTCTGGCTAAAAAAAGACAAAAGTCCATCCAGTTCAACCATTAAAAGAAAAAAACAGTTATAATCCTATACCCACAGTTGATCCAGAGGAAGGCAAAAAAATCCAGCAAAGCATGATCCAATTTACTCCTGCAGGGAAAAAATTCCTTCCTGATCCCCTGAGAGGATATTCCCTGGATCAACTTTACCTATAAATGTTAGTATCCAGAACCAACTCTTGAGGGAGTCTATTCCACATTTTCACAGCTCTTACTGTGAAGAAACCTTTCCGTGTTTGGAGATTACATTCCTTTCCTCCAGACGTAAAGAGTGCCCCCTTGTCTTCTGTGATGACCTCAGGGTGAATAACTCTACACTGAGTTCACTATATGAACCACTGATGTATTTATACATGGAGATCATATCCCCCCTTATGTATTATACATGGAGATCATATCCCCCCCTTATGTATTATACATGGAGATCATATCCCTCCTTATGTATTATACATGGAGATCATATCCCCCCTTATGTATTATACATGGAGATCATATCCCCCCTTATGTATTATACATGGAGATCATATCCCCCCTTATGTATTATACATGGAGATCATATCCCCCCTTATGTATTATACATGGAGATCATATCCCCCCCTTATGTATTATACATGGAGATCATATCCCCCCTTATGTATTATACATGGAGATCATATCCCTCCTTATATATTATACTTGGTGATCATATCCCCCTTATGTATTATACATAGAGATCATATCCCCCCTTATGTATTATACATGGTGATCATATCCCCCCCTTATGTATTATACATGGAGATCATACCCCCCCTTATGTATTATACATGGAGATCATATCCCCCCTTATGTATTATACATGGTGATCATATCCCCCCTTATGTATTATACATGGAGATCATATCCCCCTTATGTATTATACATGGAGATCATATCCCCCCTTATGTATTATACATGGTGATCATATCCCCCCTTATGTATTATACATGGAGATCATATCCCCCCTTATGTATTATACATGGAGATCATATTCCCCCCTTATGTATTATACATGGTGATCATATCCCCCCTTATGTATTATACATGGAGATCATATCCCCCCCTTATATATTATACATGGTGATCATATCCCCCCCTTATGTATTATACATGGAGATCATATCCCCCCTTATGTATTATACATGGAGATCATATCCCCCCTTATATATTATACTTGGTGGTCATATCCCCCCCCTTATGTATTATACATGGAGATCATATCCCCCCTTATGTATTATGGTGATCATATCCCCCCTTATGTATTATACATGGAGATCATATTCCCCCTTATGTATTATATATGGAGATCATATCCCCCCTTATGTTTTATACATGGAGATCATACCCCCCCCCTTATGTATTATACATGGTGATCATATCCCCCTTAATCTCCTCTTCTCAAGAGAGAATAAATTCAGTTCCTCTAATCTCTCCTCATAGCTGAGCTCCTCCATGCCTCTTATCAGTTTGGTTGCCCTTCTCTGTACTTTCTCCAGTTCCCCAATGTTCTGTTTGTGAATTGGTGCCCAAAACTGAACTGCATATTCCAGATGAGGTGTTACTAATGATTTGTACCGGGGGAAATGATATCTCTCTCTCTCTGGAGTCTATAACTCTTTTAATACAAGAGAGGATTTTGCTCGCTTTAGAAACTGCAGCTTGGCATTGCATGCCATTATTAACCACTTCCCGACCGGCCGTTGTATATAAACGGCTGGACGGTGGCACTGCAGGGTCAGGTGGCCGTCTATAAACGGCCTCCCCGCACCCTGCTTGTGCGCGCTCCCTGGGAGCGCGCAGCACCGCGATCCGGTGCCCGCTGTGTCCTCCGGACACAGTGAAACACCGATCGTCGGACGGGACCTCTGTACGAGGTCCCGATCATGTGATCACTGATTGGCCAATCAGTGATCACATGCAAAGTAGTAAGCAAGATGTCACTTCTGACATCATTGCTTACTATGTGTGAAATCTGTGAATGATCACAGAGGTCACATGGTACAAGGCTATTCACAAAAGATTGACCAATCACAGCTCACTCAGTTCTTCTCAATGAGTGCAAGAATGCACACAGAGAGAAAGAGAAATGATTGCTTTTACATCCTATATGGGTGTAAAAGCAATCAGTGTAAAAAAAAAAAAAAAAAATCTTCATCACCCCTCACAAGTAGTACAGTGTCACCATGGTGACACTGTACTGCTAGGCTGACAGTATGTAAAAAAATAAATAAATAAATAAAAAATAATAATATAAAAAAATAAAATAAAAATGTAAAAAAAAATGTTTAAAAATTATAATTTTTGCTTATAAACTAATTTGGATTTTTTTTTTTACTAAAAAGATAACGGAATAAATTTTGGCTAAGATTTATGATGAAATATTATTTATTTGCAAAATTTTATAAAAAAAACACTTTTTTTCAAAATTTTTGGACATTTCATTTACATAGCAAAAAAAATACAAATCCCAGTGGTGAATAAATACCACCAAAATAAAGCTTTATCTATCTCAAAAAAATGGTAAAAAATTCATTTGGGTACAGTGTTGCATGACCGCGCAATTGTCATTCAAAGTGTGATAGCGCTAAAAGCTGAAAATTGCCCTGGTCAGGAAGGGGGTAAAAGTGTCCGGTCTGGAAGTGGTTAAACTTGTGATCTACCAGAACTCCCAGATCCTTCTCCACCATTGATTCCCCCAGTTGTACCCCCCTTGTATGTATGATGCATGCATATTCTTAGCCCCCAAGTGCAGAACCTTACATTTATCAACATTAAACCTCATTTGCCACATAGTTGCCCAATTACACAGAGCATTGAGGTCGGCTTGTAAATTGGAGACATCCTGTAAGGACGTTATTCCACAGCACAGCTTGGTGTCATCTGCAAAGACTGAAATGGTATTTATAATCCCAGACCCTATATCGTTTATAAATATATTAAAACGTAATTCTGTTCTTGTATTTTCTATTCTATTCTGTTTTATTAATTTTTTTTTAATTAAAATTTCAGAAGATTGCTATATTCTAACATTAATACACATAATCTTTGAAGTAAAACAGCAATAGTCAGCAATACGTTTATATTTCAAATCTGTTATCAAATTTGATTTCATTTTCAAATTCAATTCAAATTAAATTTGAATTTCTTTCGAATTCTAAGTTTTCTTATTTCGTATTCAGTTTGTAATTTGGAAATTCAGATACATCCGAATCTCGGAATAATCTAAATTTTGTCCAGATTTCTATTCAGAACAAAACTCATATGACTAGATCTCATCCAATTTTAGAGACAGTATTGTATGTATCGGTTCTTCAATATTTTTTTCTTCTGTTTTCAAGGGAACAGTGTGGGTCGGTATAATGGAAGGAGGAAAGGCATCAAATGAAAGTGGCAATGTTGTGACATTCACTGTTACATGTGGACAGGTATTCTTTGTGCCCAGGCTCAGCATACACTGGATAAAGAATATTGGGGACACAGAGGCCACTGTGGCTCTTTATTTTTCAACTTCTGAGGAATTTTTCACCACCGAGATAGATGTGTTGTTTTCTGAAACTGATGAGAATATACTGACGATGGCACTCCGGGTAAGTAATCCTTTGTACTAGGTATCATGTTCTAGCGTTATCAACTGTTGAACCTTGCAGTAGCAAAAATGTAAGGGTACAAGTTCCTATAGATTTTCATACTATCACCATATCTAAGACTACTAAATATTTTTGCCTCAGAGCTATTTAGAGACCACTTCCTATTTTCTGAAAATTTGGACACCTGCTAGGTAATACGGACATAAATGCATAAATTACAAAAACACACAAATGTGGAAAGTGACACTATGAAAGTCAGTTTTGGTAGAGAAAAGGCACTTGATAGCTTAGAAAGGTAGACCTATGGAGGAGCCCCAATGGAGACTCAGGCCAATCAGGGCTGTTTTGTGGAAGATGAGTTGTGTGGCAATGATTACTAGGACCAACAGAGAGGGTGCACAACCTATCAACAGTTTCATTGGGGCAGGAAAACTTAAGCCAGGGTCGTGTCCAGGACAAGGTCCAGATACTCCAGTCTGTGTGAAGGCTCCAGGGTCCACTTCTTGTGATTGAAATCCTGCAGGACTTGCACTGTCTGCTGCACATTAGCTGAGTAGGAAAGAAACCCCTTGGCTCACAGAAAAGTTAAGACTAGGGCCAGCACGTTAGTGAACACTTGTGGTCCATTGCTAGGTCAAAAGGCAGAACCACAAACTGAAAATGTTGTTCCCCCACTGCAAAATTCTGGTAGCACTGATGAAGCACAAAATATAGGAATGTGGAGGTAGGCATCCTAGAAATCCACCAAGACCAGGAAATCCACAGATGCAGGGAAGCATCCAGTAACTTTACAGAAGACCTTAGGTACTTTTGAACATGTAACAGATTGGCCAAATACATCAGGTCCACAATGGGCTGCACATCACCATTTGGCCTTGGCACCATTGGAATAGTAACTGTCAAACCCTCTTGGCTGAAACAGGAGCACAACTGGTCCAAACCAGCAAACACAACTGTTTTTTTTATCAGTGCAGTAGGCATGTTCTCTGGCATGAAGTGTAGAGGAGGCATGACACAAAAATTCAGCTTGTAGCTTCTGGACACAACATCTTGAATCTATACATTGCTTATTGCAGGGGAGTTTAGCTGACAGCATTTTAGCTACAGCACTTGCTTCATGTTCACTGGCCTTGGGTGTGAATTGCTGGAGAGAATCTCTGAGTCCATCCAAGCAGAATTGCGGCACTTTTGGAGAGTACTGGCTGGCCCATAAGCCAGACTGAAAGGCTGCTTTTTCTTTTGCTATATGTTTTGTGCATATTAGAAGGGTCTGACACACTCCCATGGATGCAACAGCGAGTTGCATGGCCACTCTGCTCAAGAAAATGGAGGCCTTACAAAAAGTATTTTGTCTACAGGGTCCTTAAACACCAGCACATTATAAAACACTACAAAAAGTATTTTATTTAAATAAGACACCACAGGGTCCACAGAAGTGGCTTTTTTGCAAAACTGTCTTACATCACGTGTTCATTGCACAAACATCAAATACATTGTCTGAATGGCCCTAGTCCTTGTATAATTCTTCTTTAGTATGAGGATTCAAAGAAAAAGACTTGGTTGGTTTAGAAGCTTTCCAAAACCCCAATCCTGACACCTTAGGCCCTAAAGGTTTCAGTAATGATATTTAAAAGTTCTTACAGACCACCTCTGTGAGAGTTCCCACTGTGGGCCCTTGGAGTGTCCATCAGCTACGGACACTAGCAAAAAACTGAGGCAATTGTGGGAGTGTGTGTGTGTTGGGGGGTATGCTGGGCAGTGTAAAGCTTTACTATTTGCCAGTGTGCAAACACCTGTGTTACATGATGTAGGATTAAGAAAACAAAGCCAACAAGCAATAAGCAGTAAAACAAAATCAGCAAGCAACAAATAGCATCACAAGGTCATCAAGCAAAGATCAGTGTAAGAAAACCAGCAAGCGACGATCAGTATAACAAAACCAGCAAGCAAGACCAATATAGCAAGGCAGCAAACAACGAACAGCATCACAAGATCATCAAGCAAAGATAAAGATCAGTATAAGAAAACCAGCGACAAATAGTATATCAAAACCAACAAGCAACAATCAATATATCAAAACCAGCAAGAATGAGACAGAATAAAACCAGCAAACAACAATCATTATAACAAAACCAGCAACAAAGAGGCAGTATAAAACCAGCAAGCAACAATCAGTATAACAAACCCAGCAAGAAAGAGGCAGTATAAAACCAGCAAGCAACAATCAGTATAACAAACCCAGCAAGAAAGAGGCAGTATAAAACCAGCAAGCCAGAATCAGTATAACAAAACCAGCAAGAAAGGGGCAGTATAAAACCAGCAAGCAACAATCAGTATAACAAACCCAGCAAGAAAGAGGCACTATAAAACCAGCAAGCAACAATCAGTATAACAAACCCAGCAAGAAAGAGGCAGTATAAAACCAGCAAGCCAGAATCAGTATAACAAAACCAGCAAGAAAGAAGCAGTATAAAACCAGCAAGCAACAATCAGTATAACAAACCCAGCAAGAAAGGGGCAGTTTAAAACCAGCAAGCCAGAATCAGTATAACAATCCCAGCAAGAAATAGGCAGTATAAAACCAGCAAGCAACAATCAGTATAAGAAAACCAGCAAGAAAGAGGCAGTATAAAACCAGCAAGCAACAATCAGTATAACAAACCCAGCAAGAAAGAGGCAGTATAAAACCAGCAAGCAACAATCAGTATAACAAACCCAGCAAGAAAGAGGCAGTATAAAACCAGCAAGCCAGAATCAGTATAACAAAACAAGCAAGAAAGAGGCAGTATAAAACCAGCAAGCCAGAATCAGTATAAGAAAACCAGCAAGTAGCAATTACTATAACAATATCAGCAAGCAACATGAAGCCTATTCCGTATAAGAGTGTGACTTCATCAGTTTGAAAATTCAGCCTTAGACTGATAATAATAGCGTAATTTAATTCTTGGTAATGATCCTCACTTACCATTACTGCGCTGGCACACAGATTCTTGCCGTCACATTATTCGACGATGAACATGTTTTCCGAGGTTTTATTGCTTACAACATTATAACATTATAATTAAGAGGCGGAGAAGGTAGAGTTACTGGCGCCAAAGAAAGTTTTGGCAAACCTCCCATCACTTTTTTGGCAGGTCAGGTGTATATATTTCTAATCTATACTTCTGCTGTTATGAAGATCCTGGGATGTGCTCACATCAGTTACAAGGTAGTGAGAATTTTTAAAGGGCCATTATGCATTAAAAACATATTTTTCAGAAAGCTGTTTTTGGAACAAATTGTGATTCTTATTCTCACACACAGAGTATAGAACAGGCAGCATAAACCAGTTTCTACCTTATCTGCACTTCTCTGCTATCTTAAATTGCCTTTGGAGACCAAGGAGAATTCTGTGCAAATTTCAATTTGCTGAAAGTCCATCTGTACAACACTTAGGGTTTGAAAAGATTAGTTGGGAGCCATGGACCTCACTATTCTGGATTTACCTTAGCAGTTAGTTAACAAGCAGTATTTTTACTGCTTTTATACATGATATCTTGTTGCTTTTGAAAGTTGTTAAGGATGCAGGATGGGTGCAGGCACTGAAGAGTCCTAAAAAAACAGTAATGTCATCGGTCTCATTCACTTACATAACCGGCCATGTAAGCAAAGGAGCTGGAAACAGCATGGGTGTTCTCCCCCAAAACATACCAGGCCATCAGGTCTGCTATTATTTTAGGGGGACTGTCACAGAAACCACCGTGACTTGGGCTCCTGGAGGGGCCTGGGAACCAGTCTCCTTCCCACCGAACATGGATCCAGGACTAAGGAGACCACCCTCTTGGGGGTTACAAGGAACCTTTTCTCCAAGAGCGTTATATGACTTCCCTGGGTACCTGGTTGGCCATGAATTACACCAGCTACCCTTTCCATGCAATTATAGCTGGAGGGACTGTTTCTGGGACCCCTTGGCATACCCTGTATAGTGGAACTATTATTCTGGAGCAATGTGTTATGTGCAGGGGGTGAATTCCAGCAAATGTTGGGTTAAGAAATTTTTTTTATCTGTTATAGGTTTCCTGGCATCAACTATTCTTTGCTGTAGTTAGGTTTAGGTGATAAGTTCTCACCTTGCTTAACCTCCCTGGCGGTATTCCCGAGTGTAGCTCGGGGTAAAGTTTCTGTACCAAAAGCGGTAACCCCGAGCTACACTCGGGCTTACCATGCGGCGCTGCATAGGGAGTCCCTCCAGCACTTACCTTGTCCTTCGCTCCCGCGATGTGTCCCCTGCAGCGTCCCCGGCCATCTCCTCTGGCTGATGCCGGCATCCGGCTTCTGTGTTCCGGTCCCTGTGACGTGTGGAAGTATTGGCGCCGCCGTAGGCGGCGGGAAATTTGAAAATTTAAAAAAAATGTCATTTTTTTCAAAACAATTTTTACATAGTAAAACATTACTGTTTCAAACCATTTCACATACATTTTGTCCCGAGTGCTTTGTCCTGTCCCCTGTCTGCATTTTGACTGTTCTTTCTGCCTGGAAACTTAGAAAAGTCCATGGCGTCCAAAAAGCGTCCCTTTAGGTCAAAAGCTTTAGACCAGCTAGAGAACAGCGATAGTAAATTAGAACCACTTGCAGAATTGAGTGATAATGATTCGTGGAGAAATTCGTCATCAGACACTGAAAAAAATTTTGCGACTTTGCTCAGCGATGTACGAACTTGGCGCTATATTTCAAATTTCAGTGTTTTTGATTTGATTATATTATTGAATTAAATGTATTATTATTATATTATTATTTTTTATGATTATTTATTAAATTATTATTTATGATTTTGTGTTTCAAATTTTATCCTACCCGGGATGTTTACTAGACTCTTGTTCGGACAGATTTCAGTGAGTTATTCCTAAATATTACAGCCTACAATAAAAAAAACTACATATTTCCATGCAAAATAATGGTACCGCTTTCAGCACCAAAAATCTGAAATAATCATACCGCTAGGGAGGTTAATCACCTCAAGTGTTCAGACTGCTAGGTGTCGGGAAGGAATCCATTGCTTTCTTGTGTTTGCTTGTTTATTTCTTTATGTAATGTAATGTTCTCCTGGGACTTGTAATGTGTACCATACCTGTCTAAGGGGAAGGTTTCTGTGTTAAATGCTGTGCTGTTTTGTAATAAAAGTCAGTCCTTGTTTTACTTCACCATTGGTTCCATCTGATGCTTGGGATAAATTTTCTATATTCTGGTTGGAGAATGGATGAAGCTGTAGTTTGGTGGAGATACCCAGTCATCCCATCACAGGGACCATACACAAAAAAAGCCTAAAAATATATGGCCAATGATGTCATCAGGAGACCCCACCCCTTTTTATAAATACACTGTCATTTGGCAGGTGTACAGAGATATGACAAGATGTGACAGCGGACAGCTTTTCTTTTGGCAGGTCGGCGGGTGTCATAATTGACAGGGATCTACATCACTGGATGACATGATTGATGATGAATGTGGGACATTGTTACTTTTTAAAACTTGTCAAAAACTATGTATGAGTTTTTAATTATACTTTACATTTTTGTACCCTCATGTACCCCTTATACATTCACAATGAGGGAGGTCAGATATCTGGGGACCCTCTTACTGTAAAACCAGGCTTTCAGATTCTGGTAACCCCCCCCCCCCCCCCCCCCCCCCGCCTGCAGACAACCACAACCACCAGGCCAGGGTTGTCCTTATCAAATATCTAAAGATGGTTTTTGGAGATGGACCCCATCTCTTCTTTTTTGTGTGAGGTTCCCCCTTCAAATCCATACCAAACCTTAAAGGTCAGGTATAAATGAAGGGAATCTTTGGTCGCTTTGTTTACAAATATTACAAAACAGCTGGGAGCTGTCATTTTGCTGTAGTAGGTTGTATACATAACATAGATGTTCCACTTCATTAGCAGGGTCAGGGCATCCCCCAGGTATGTTAAGTAAAGAAATTTTGTATTTTTATTGGTTTCACGTCATGCATTACTAAAATCGCTGCTCCCTGCCAAAAAGGAATTTTTTTATTAATTATTTTTTTCTTTGGTGCATGTTCATCAGGGCAGTGTCCAGTCCCAATGCCCTTTGTTTGCCAGCCCCTTGCCTATTAGTCTAGAAAATGGGCATTACAATGTTTTAACATATTGATTTCAATGGGGTTTGGATTTTGCATCCAAACTTTAGTACTGTCCGCTGAACTCAACCCGAACCAAACTAAACCCAGCATATTTGGCTCATCAACATTATTGTACTGGTAAAAACAAAAAAATATATAATGTGGTGCTACTACCATATAAATCCTTCACATAACACACTGAATTTGCATAAATATAAGTGCAATAGTGCAAATGAGTGAAAAAAGACCAATCATCAATACATAAACCGTGATGGACGACAGTGTAAAGTTGCCTCACACAATAACACGTGTAACAAGTGCCAACCAACAGGTCCAAAATAAGGGACCAAACTTAGGATAATAGTGCCCCACAGATCCTATTGGATCTAATAGTGATCAACAAACAACATAAAAAAGTCCAAAAAGGGACTCAGCATAAATGCGTGCTGCATAACCTCCCACCAGAACAAATAAATTATTCCAACCACACATAACAAAAAATCACAAGTGCATTCCAAACAACATATAATTGTCTCTAATCATGCAAAAAATTACATATATAAACGCATAATAAAACGGATAATATAGTAAAAAACTCCCGTGAAGTGAAAAAACACCTATCAGCAATCAACAAAATAAAGTCCACATAAATTCTTTGAACACAAAGTGATGACAGGTGTGCAAAGATATCCAAAATGGCTGAATTGCCCACTTACCTCCCTCTTGCGAACCACACAGGGTCAAAGAGCCTTTAGGATCACGAATACCTGGATCCTTAATACCCGGGACTCCTCCACAGCTCTCCACACTGGTCTGCTCTCAAGTACAGGCTCAAGTACAGGCTCACAGGACAGCAGATCTCCTCTCCAGGCAATAAGATGGTAAATAGCCACTCAATCCCTCAGATCATATGTAGTTGCATTGGTGTCCAAGGTGTCTCAAGATGGCGTCCGACCGGAAGTGCGTCACCGCCGACGCATATCGTCATGCTTGTCACGTGACTTCATCATGAGCCCTGAGGTATTCGTGATCCTAAAGGCTCTTTGACCCTGTGTGGGTCGCAAGAGGGAGGTGAGCAGGCAATTTAGCCATTTTGGATATCTTCGTACACCTGTCATCACTTTGTGTTCAAAGAATTTATGTGGACTTTATTTTGTTGATTGCTGATAGGTGTTTGTTCACTTCACGGGACTTTTTTACTATATTATCTGTTTTATTATGTGTTTATATATGTAATTTTTTGCATGATTAGAGACAATTATATGTTGTTTGGAATGCACTTGTGATTTTTTGTTATGTGTGGTTGGAATAATTTATTTGTTCTGGTGTGAGGTTTTGCAGCACGCATTTATGCTGAGTCCCTTTTTGGACTTTTTTTATGTTGTTTGTTGATCACTATTAGATCCAATAGGATCTTTTGGGGCACTATTATCCTAAGTTTGGTCCCTTATTTTGGACCTGTTGGTTGGCACTTGTTACACGGTTTATGTATTGATGATTGGTCTTTTTTCACTCATTTGCACTATTTCAGTTATATTTCTACAAATTCAGTGTGTTATGTGAAGGATTTATATGGTAGTAGCACCACATTATATATTTTTTTGTTTTTTTGATACTTGTCTATAGATATATGACTGAATGTTGGCAGCTTTACCTCTGTGATTAGTTGATAGGGTTTTTAGTTAGGAGCGCAGAAGGTCCGTCACATTTATATAATTATTGTACTGTTGTTACCATCAGCTAACCCACTCTGAGAAATGTACTACAGACATTGCTAGAGCGCATTTAGACAGGAAGAGGCTGCAGAAAAGAATGCAGGAAATCTGCAGGGGCCACCTTTATGGTACCTTTACTGCCCTAAAGCCTATGCAGATCCATATCATCCACTGGACTCCACCCACCCAATATCTGGGGTTCTGTCAAAAGGGGTGGGGGGATTAACAGGTCACTTCCTCTAAGGCGGGCCCAAACTAAAGGGATAGGTTAATCCCTTCTCACATGCAGTGCATCCCAAAATAATACAATTGGACAGCACAGTGGCTAAATGGTTAGCACTTCCACCTGGCAGTACTAGGGTCATTGGTTCAAATCCCAGCCACGGCACCACCTGCCTGGAGTTTGCATGTTCTCCCTGTGCCTGTGTAGGTTTCCCCCGGGTACTCCAGTTTCCTCCTGCACTCCAAAGACATGCTGGTAGGTTAATTGGCCCCTGTCTGAATTGTCCCTAGTATGTGTATGTATGAATGTGATTTAGGGACTTTAGGTTGTAAACCCCTTGAGGGTTAGGGACTGATGTGAATGTACAATATATGTATGTAAAGCGTTACATAACTTCACAGTGCTATATAAGTACCTGAAATAAATAATAATAAATACAAAGCTTTCTGTGTTTAAACTATAGAATTTTTTCCATTTGTGTCTTTCTAGCCCCTGTCCGGAGTGAATTTCATTCGAGAATTAAAACGTAACATTTCACAACCCCAAATAATTACTTTGGGCCCCATCCAAGGACAATATCCACAATCTCCACCTAATATAGTCTGGAAGTATTTTTTGGACATGGAAGGTAAGAAGAAATAGTATTGAACTGTTACTGTTTATATTTAAATATTTTTTATTAAAGGATTTTCAATATACAAAACACTGTACATTAGCGTTGATATGAAAGAAAGAAAGGGTTCACATTCAGGTATAGCATTCAGTATATATTAGATCAGTGGTTCTCAACCTGTGGGTCACGACCCCTTTGGGGGTCGAATGACCCTTTCACAGGGGTCCCCTAAGACCATCAGAAAACACATATTTCCAATGTGTAAAGAGCAGCTACTCTGTTAAAAGCAGCTACTGTGTTGAAAGCAGCAGTATTGGAGGTAAAACGACACTCATGAATTATAATTACTGGGTAAATAATTTTATGGTTGGGGGTCACCGCAAACATGAGGAACTGTATTAAAGGGTCACGGCATTAGGAAGGTTGAGAACCACTGTATTAGAGGGTCCCCACCAATTGGCTGGGGAGGCTGCGGCTTTAAGTCGCGCTTACATGAGAGGTATGCTCAGATTAGAGTGAACCGTGTCGGAGTAGAAGTGCAGTTTATATTGGAAGGGGGGCAAAGGGGGGAAAAGAGGGGAGAGGAAGGCACCAAATAGATGTTATGGATCATAGAATGGAGTTAGTTTATGGTTATCATTTTATGGAGCAATTAGGATTTTTTAACCAACAAGACCACTGAAACTGGAATTTCTGTTGTGAAGAATTGTGAAAGGCTGTTCTTCTTTCCATCTCACATTGGAGGTTAAGGTCAGATAAGAGAGCTGCTATTGCAGAAGTTTTCGTGGATCTCCACAGTTTAGTGATATTGATTTTAGCCGCAGCTAATATGTGTATAATGATGATACGTGTGTCTGTAGGGAATTTGTCTATTCCTATGTGTAGGAGAGCAAGGGATGGGTTTGGGGTCATAGGGACTTCGGTGATAGAAGAAGTCAATTGAAAGACTTTATTCCAGTAGGATTTGAGAGATTTACATGACTGGAGTAAATGTAGTGTTGATCCTATTTCTCCACAGTGTCTCCAGCAAGTATGTGAGTGTTGAGGATAATATAGTGCAAGTTTAACATGCGTCAAGTACCACTGGTGTAAAATTTTCATATATGTTTCCCAATGGGAACTACATTTAGAGGCTTTATATGTGATAGTGAAAGTTCTTTCCCAGGTGAGTGGGTGTATTGGTTGGGGGAGAATGTTCTCCCAGTTGGTTAGGGAGGTAGAATGGAGCGTTAAATGTGCTTTGGTTATAAGCGAGTAGAAGATCAAGATTCCTTTCTTTGGATATTGTGTCTTATGGAGGAAGAACTGTTACTGTTTAAATGACTAAGTATACAGAACAGGAGAAGTGGTACTGTGCAGTGTCCATACATGCAGAATAAGAATTACACCCAGCATACAGGACAAGATAGGTGGTGCCATCTTCATAGCATCATGGGACCCTGGGCAAAGTAATGCACTGGGGCCCCTATCAGCCTGCATCAGGTGTCCCCATCACAGTGTCCTCTTACATCAGGTGTCCCCATCCATCAACTGTCCGCATACATCAGGTGTCCCCATCACAGTGTCCCTATCCATCAGGTGTCCCCATCACAGTGTCCCCATCCATCAGGTGTCCCCATCACAGTGTCCCTATACATCAGGTATCCCGATCACTGTGTCCCCTTACATCAGGTGTCCCCATCACAGTGTCCCCTTACATCAGGTGTCCCCATCACAGTGTCCCCTGACATCAGAGTTGCCCCCCTTCCCCTTGTTCTCACAGATCCCAACTGCTATTCCCTCCTGTAATGAAGTCAGCTCCTCCTTCCTCTCCTCTGCTGAGACTCAGTCCCGGTGCCGGCTCTCTTCTGCCCCCTGCAGGAGGGAGAAGAAAGCGGAATCCTCTCTCCAACTTCCCTCATGTCCTGGTTCTGATCATGGGGCCTAATGCACCTGGGGTCCCTGGGCAGTGCCTAGGTGTGCCCATTCATTAAGATGGCCCTGGTGTTACTGTGCAGAGTCCACACATACTTAATAAGAACAGATACAGATAATTACACCCAGTATATAGGAGAAGAGAAAAAGATGCAAATTGGAACAGAAAGCAATGGGTGACCACTTTTCTCTGTTTTAAGGGGTGTGCTGAGTTGGATAAAATGTGGATTCTACATTTATTGATTGGGACTGCACAGGGGATTATAGGGCAAGGGTATCTGTTTCTACTCTGTGTAATGTTACCTTTGCCTTTTCTATGGATCACTTTAAAATATTTTCTTGCTATAACATTTGCATTAGTGGCATTATCTGTTTTATTTTAGGTGAAATAAAATTAGTGTATAACAAGATAATAACAACCTGGGCCCGTTACTATGATAACACTACAGGACTGTCTCAAAACACCATCACCTATGGCAATTCCATAATTTTGGTAAGACACATTATTTTTTTAATTTACAAATAGATAAATGTATTTTATTTAGTGGAAGACATTTTTCACCCCCCGTAAAAGCTAACTATTGTGTATTTTGAGCTTGTATACACTATGGAACAGGCCAGTTTGGGTCTGCTGTGCATATTCACAATGTTATTAAATTTTCTTAGTTGGGTGCAGAACAAGGCAAACAGGATACACAGTTCAAGCATATAGACAGTAACTGTTTTGCCTGACAAAAGATTTGTAATTCTTTTCAACCAATCTTGAGCTGAATGCACCCCTGTTAGAAAGAACAGCCCGGTGCTTCATTCCTGGAGACTTACACTATATTGCCAAAAGCATTTTAAATCATCCAAATCCTTGGATTTAGGTGTTCCAATCCCCTCCATGGCCACAGCTGTATAAAATCATCACCTAGGCATGCAGACTGCTTCTGCAAAGATTTGTAAAAGAATGGGTCACTCTTAGGAGCTCAGTGGATTCACGAGTGATACCGTGATAGGTTTCTATCGGTGCAATAAGTCCATCCCTGAAATTTCCTTGCTACTAAATATTCCACAGTCAGCTAACAGTGTTATAACAAAGTGGAAGCAACTGAGAACAAAGGCAACTCAGCCACGTAAGGTAGGCCACGTAAAATGACAGAGTGGGGTCAGCGCATGGGTTTCCCTGGCTGAGCAGCTGCATCCAAGCTTTATATTACCAAGTGCAATGCAAAGCGTCAAATGCAGTGATGTAAAGCACGCTGCCATTGGACTCTAGAGCAGTGGAGATGTGTTCTCTGGAGTGACCAATCACACTTCTCTGTCTGGCATTCTGATAGCGAGTCTGGGTTTGGCGATTGCCGGGAGAACGGTACTTGCCTGATTGTGCCAAATGTAAAGTTTGGTGGAGGAGGGATTATGGTGTGGGGTTGTTTTTCAGGGGTTGGACTTGGCCTCTTAGTTCCAGTGAGGGGAACTCTTAAGGTGTCAGTATACCAAGACTTTTTGGACAATTTCATGCTCCCAACTTTGTGGGAACAGTTTGGGGATTGCCCCTTCCTGTTCCAACATGACTGCCCCCCAGTGCACAAAGCAAGGTCCATAAAGACATAGATGAGCGAGTTTAGGGTGAAGGAACTTGACTGGCCTGCACAGAGTCCTGACCTCAACCCGTTAGAACACCTTTGGGATGAATTAGAGCGGAGACTGCGAGCCAGGCCTTCTCGTCTGACATCAGTGCCTGACCTCACAAATGCGCTTCTGGAAGAATGGTCAAACCTTCCCATAGACACCCTCCTAAACCTTGGGGACAGCCTTCCCAGAAGAGTTGAAGCTGTTATAGCTGCAAAGGGCGGGGCCAACGCAATATTGAACCCTACGGACCAAGACTGGGATGCCATTAAAATTCATGTGTGTGTAAAGGTAGGCGGAACAATACTTTTGGAAATATAGTGTATCTCCAGTTTAGCAATACAGCCTGGCCTATGGCCCACCCCAGCCTGTTTTTGGAGAATAAAGGAGCAGTGTCCTGGGAGACCCATGTCAGTGGTCAGGATAGCAGAATGTTTCCTCTAGGCAGGTGTTGTCCCTGATCTGACCCTACTCGTCAGGAACCTCTCCCTGCTCTATACACTTTCCTCACCAACGGGGTCTCTGTCCCTGACCTACCACGCACTCCAGGCACACCTGAATGACGCAGGTACCCTATTATATAAGGTCCCATACCAAAAAATCTGAAGCAGTTGCAGCTTCTAATCAGACAGTTAGCTCCTCTGAGATACTGATGGAGTCCCCAGTGGGACACTTTCCCTAACAGACTCCACTCCATCTGTAATAATGGCACAGCGCCACCAACAGGATGAAGGGGAAACCTGCACTTGCCTACAAATACAAGTATCCAACACTTCCAGGTGTGTTGAATATCTGCTCCCATACAACATGCAGTGGTCACAGATGGATAATACATCCTATAGCGACATAGTCACTGGCAGGAGAGCCTAGGAAGTATAACGGGAGAAAATATTATGCGACTCACACTCCTGTGTAACTGCCAAGTGGTAAATTACCTGGTTAGTAAGTGGACTGAAGCAAAGAATTATTTTTTTTATCCTGGAAATAAGTTTTTTCTTATAACAATTAAATGAATAAAAAAACACTTCAAGCTTAGGTAAAAATAGTATCAGAACTTGGTATGAGAGTCATGTGATTGTGTGTGCTCTTGTGACATCCTCCATATGGCTCACTTCTTGTCAGTCTCTTCCAATGAATTGTACAATGGTTCCATGAAACTCAACAAAATGCCATTAAAGTGCAACTCCAGAAATCAGCTAAAACTCTTTTATTATTGCTACTGGCTAGAAAGTCTACTTGATTTATGTAGGTTTATTCCCACTTTTAAAAAAGTAATTAACATGTTTCTCAGATTAACTAGCATCTTGTTACATAATTCTGTACTATGCAAGCTTGTATCATGCTTGGGGAAATTAGACTGATGCAACTGGAATTTCTTTTTTCAGTATCCAAATACACTTAGCTTGGGAGTGGTGACCCTAAAGCCATTTGGCCTCTTGGGACCATATTATAATCAAGATGCACATGAAGTGGCCTATGTGCTCCAAGGTTGTGGAAAGGTAAGTAAATCAAGTGGATAACAAAAGCTTGGGTAGTCTTCCTGGTAGCCAAATCTGACTACTTTAAATGGCTAGTAACATACAGCATCTTACACCTGTATGGTAACAAGGCTGCACCTCTGCTCATTTGACTATTTTTGTGTATATTTATGGCAGTTCTTCCATCCAGTTGCACCTTGTGAATATCCAAACCCAAGAACAAAATGTATTATATTACAGCTTATCAGACTTTATATGCAGTGGCTGCATTAGTTGTACAGAAATACCTATTGATCCTGCCAGAAATGCAGTGACGCTAATCAGAAAGCAAAACAATGCTATTTGCGATCTGTAAAATATTAAATTTCCCAACCCCATGCAATAAGAGAGGAATACTTGATTGAAGTCCAGCCTGGGCGACAATAAATTCTACCTCCAGGGGAGGTAGAAAGTGTAGCCACTCTAGGAAGGGAAGTGTGTTTGTGGTGTAGTTAGAACTTCCTCTATGTTCCCCTCGTTGAGCGCCAAGTTGTAGGGTGACATCAGAGGCTTACCCCAGGGTAGGTTCTTTTGTTCCATGCTAGGCATGGAGGATGGGGTCACTTTCCTTGCACATGGGGTACCTTTGTTGTGCCATGCTCATCAATGCCCCGGGAGAAGGTGGGGACCGCTTTCGGGGAGAATCAACTTTAACGTGGTCCTCCAACCTTGAGATGGGCCGTACACTGTGTACCTTGAGTGAATAAACTGGAATTCACCTTCTGTTCCCATGTCAATGCACACCTCGACTCTAACTGTTAGCAATTCGGAGGGATATGTTAAGTCCTTACCCACTTCACTGCTCTGGCGTACCTCTTTCACCTTACTGACAGTGACAGAATGAGATCCCACCATTTATCTAGTGGGGACCTCATGCATGCACCTGTTCTTCTGCACCTGGTGGTTAGACCGAGGGCCTCAGTGACGATAATCTGCTCCTATGGCTATTGGAGATGGACCACTGGGGAGGGAGCCTGAAGCAGGTACCCCTTCGCTACCAGAAGACACCCCATCCAACACAGGTACCACACTTCATGACGGGTTGCTCACACTGGTTACTAGTCTCTCTTTACTCTTGGCAACTATTTGCTCCTTTCTCTGTACCATGTTAACTCTTGCAGAGACTGACTTTGTATCCCAATATGCTTTAACTGACCCGAACTTCAGATGTCTATATGTAACATGCTGGTTACTTTCATACACCCTTTTGGAATAACGTCAGACCAAGCAGGGCGTTTCAAAGACCTTATTGAGTAACTTCCGCATAGCAACTTAAGTAGGCAATGAATCTTCTCTTAACTAACTCTAACTGTGGCTACCCCAGCATACCTGCATATCTTGACTCCAATAGTGAAAAGTCCAGAGTGGTGTGTTCCACGACGATGGTGTCTCAATGAGTTGGTGTCTCCAGCACAGACTATAAGTCCTAGCAGACCTTCTACATGGTAGTATTCATGCGGTTCCCAAAGCAAAATTCAGTGGGAGACTCAACCCCATCCCCCCAGAATCCGGTCCTCTGTCCCATTTATAATAACTCAGGACAGGTGGGTTGGACCCAGAAAATCCTGCAAACTTGCCCAGGGAAGGCGGTAAAAACATTAACCCCTTCTCCCTGGCCAGGGCAGCCATCACTAACTACCTACAGTAGGCCCACAAGTGTGTCACTGGCAGTATCACCAGGTGAAAATAAAGAAATGCTGGAAAAAAATAAAGGGAAGCAGCCTCCACATCAAAGGACTGGTAAGCTGATTTAAGATACATAAACTTAGTCCCCAGGCAATGCAACGTCATTTATATTTTGAATAAAGGTTGTCCAATCCTTTGGATGCCTTTTATTGCAGATAATGTACCTGTAGTAGGTATAAGAGTAATACACAAACCAATGGTTTCTCTGTTCTCTCTGCAACAGGTGTGTGACTGTATTAATAGACTGGTGGAATTTCTTGAGTTTCTCCAGTGTACCCAACTCTCAGCCCAAAAGCTTTGACAGCAGCATAAAGTTTCCTATGCTCTTCACTTTTGGTTCATGGGGGTCAAACCCTCTATGACCAAGCCACCATCATGAATGCCCCACTTTCTGAAAACCCAGTCTTGCGCTGATATGGGCGAGCTCTTTTAAACCACCACTGCTTCAAAATGTGATTTTATTGTACACCTGTCCCAGTTGTGCTACACCTTTCCAGGAGAACTGGAGGGGGAGTTCTTTTCACTTTTTAAAGTGTAAAAACAGCCTAAACTTTTTTCTAGATAGAGTATGTTAGTGACCTTCATTGACTCAGTACTTGGGTTATGCTGAACTGGTAATGGGTATAAAGGATGCATTCTTCAGTTCACTGGTACAAGGTAGAAATGTATAAAATAGGTTCCACAGAAATGCCCCAATTGTGGCACCACCATGAGGGACACATTTGATGGGGACATGCGTTGATGTTTTCATTTGGAGGCCCCATTTTTTTAGGACGTAGGAAGACTGGTATTGGTGGAACTTAGTAGATATTATTTTTTTTCTTTATATCACAAAGCCTGATCAAAGTGATGGTGTTCATTTCAGATAGCAGAAGTGAATTTTAAACTACTATCTTCTTATGTCCACTATACTTCTGTTATACACTGTTATATTTGTAAATAGCACTGTCTGAATGACATGAATAATTAGTTTATGAATTTTGGTTTATAAATAACACCAACATTCTATATATTTTCCCTTTTTCTTGTATGGGTTTTCATCTCTAGTTTCATACCATAAAAAAAATACTGGAAGCTTACAGTTGAGCAATGCGCAAATAAGAACCAGAAGCTATGTCATTAGTCATGCTGGGATTTATAAACCCTTACCTTTTCTGAAGAAAATGGTGGTCCATCTTCTGTAAGATTGGTGTTTTTGGGTTATCCCATTCCAAAACCATGGGTGATAATATGAAGTTGACTCCTGTGCCCACCCCCTGCCCTTGTGGTTATTACAGCTTTCACTCTTTTGGGAAGGGTTTTCACAAGAATTTGGAGTGTGTCCTTAGAAATATGAGCCCATTCAACTAAAAGAGCATTTGTGAAGTCAGGTACTGATAGAAAATGGGAAATCATTACTTGCATTCAGTGTTCCAAATCATCCCAAAGGTAAAGCTGAGGTCAGGGCTCTGTGCATGCCACTCAAGTTCCTCCACACCAAACTGACCCAACTATGTCTTTATAGACCTGGCTTTGGGCACAGTGGCACTGAAACAGAAAAGAGCACCAGAACACCAAACCTGTTGCCACAAGTTTGGAACTACATAATTGCCTAACTGTACCTTTCATCTGTACCCTGTAATTTGGAGTGGTGTCCATAACCAGTTCACATAACCAGAAGGAACCCAATGCCTTGTGACATAGAATATATAAGACTTTTAGCTGATCTACTACTTTTTGTTTATCTCTCCCAGTATAGCTTTAAGGTTTCACTTATAGGTTTTGTCTTTCACCCAAAAATTGTAACTAGAGAGTAGTTGTAAGTATTGTAACTATGCTCCTTGGGACATGGGTTAACTTTTTATCTATCAAGATTCATAGTTATATTTTGCTATAAGAAGGTGCCATAAATACCTCTCGGTAATTATAGATCATTTACTAATGTTAACTCTTTTCTTTAAAGTGGTTGTAAACCTCAGACATGAAATATGAACAAAGCATATCCCTCTATAGTGTGTACTTCTCTCAATCCAGAGCATTAAATGTCATTTCTGTCTTGTGCCTCGCTCCTCTGCTATCAGCATGAGTCACTTCTGCTGACTTTTCCTGACACCAAGAGAAAAATGGCGACAGGGGAGCAGGACTGCCTTTAAAACTGATTGGACCATAGGCAAACATTTTCTTGCCCCCCCCCCCCTCTCCCAACACATGCAGGTTTGCTCTCCACCTGTTCTAAGACATACAATAAATAACAGCTAGACTCAAAATAAGTTTACTGCAGCAGATGAGGCAGTAATCGCGATTGGTTGCCTGAGGTTACAACATATTATGGTGGGGGGGGGCTAAAATGAGTTGAGTGGCAGTACTGGGGGGAATGGGATCAGTGGCAGTTCCGGAGGGGGGGATGTGATCAGTGACAGTGCTGGGGGGTTGATGAGATCAGTGGCAGTGCTGGTGCGGGGATGGCATCAGTGGCAGTACTTGGGGGGGATGGAATGAGTGGCAGTGCTTTGGGAAGCAGTATGGGAAGAGTGGCAGTGCTGATGGAGGATGGGATCAGTGGCAGTGCCTGGGGGGTTGGGATCAGTGACACTCATCTGCTTTAATCTTCCAGTTAGTGTCCACTCAGTTCCCCCTGTCTGTATGGGATGAGGAGGGGGGAGAAAGAAAGAGGGGGTTGAGTGAGAAAGGGAATAAGAGAGAGGGAGGGGGTTAAGGGATAGAGAGAGGGGATGAAGGAGAGAGGGGTGAGAGGGGGGATGGGAGAAATGGGGGATGAGAGAGGGGGGGATTAGAGAGGGGGGTGAGAGACAGAAGGGGGTGAAAGAGACCGAAGGGGGAAAAGAGGGTGGGAAAGAGAGAGAGGAGGGGAAGGAGAGAGTTGGGTGTGAGAGAGGGGAAGGATAAGAGAGAGAGGGAGTGAAAGAGAGAGGAGGTGAAAAAGGGAGAGGGGGGTGAGAATGAGATAGAGGGGTTTCAGAAAGAGAGATCGGGGGTGAAAAAAGAGAGGGAGTGAGAGAGAGCATGGGTGAGAAAGAGAGAGAGAGAGGGGGTAAGAAAGAGAGAGTGGGGTTGAGAAAAAGAGAGGGGGGCGAGAGAAAGAAAGGGGAGGGAAAGACAGAAGGGGGTGAAATAGAGAGGGGGGTAAGAGAGAGGGGGTGGGAGTGAAAGAGGGGAGTGAGAGAGGGGTGAGGGAGAGAGAGAGAGGGGGGGAGAGAAGGGGATGAGAGGGGTGAGAGAGAGGGAGGAGGGGGTGAGAGAGAGAAGGGGTTGAGAGAGGGAAAGAGAGAGGGAGGGGGTAAGGGAAAGAAAGAGGGGGGTGAGGGAGAGAGGGGTGAGAGGGGGGATGAGAGGGTGCGTGAGAGACAGAAGGGGGTGAAAGAGACAGAAAGGGGAGAAAGAGGGAGGGAGGGTGAGAGGAGGGGACGGAGAGAGCGGTGGGGGGTGAAAGAGGGGAAGGATAAGAGAGAGAGGGGGTGAAAAGGGGGTGAAAAAGAGAGAGGGTGAGAGAGAGCAGGGGTGAGAAAGAGAGAGGGTGTGAGAATGAGAGAGGGGTTGAGAAAGAGAGAGGAGGGAAAAAAAAGGGAGGGGGTGAGAGAAAGAAGGGGGTAAGAGAGACAGAAGGGATGAAAAAGAGAAAGAGGAGATTTTGAGAGGGGGGGTGAAAGGGGGGGGGGGTGAGGGGGGGTGAAAGGTGAGGTGAGAGAGGGGGTGAGAGGGAGAGTGGGGAGATAAGGAGGAGAGAGAGGAGTGTGATTAGAGAGAGAGGGGGAGAATAAGAGAGAGACTCCTAGCCTTGTCTGCAGTTCCTCCTGTGCCTCTCTGTCTTAGTCCCTGTCTGTGGATAGGTGTGTGTGATGCCTGGTACCTGGCATGACAGCAGCGGACAGGGTCCGTTCTCTCATTCTGGGAGATCTGCTCCTTCCTCTGCTCTGTAGTCCCTAGCTGTGTTTGGTGCCGCCTGTCCTATGAGCCCCTGGTCAGCCTGTCCTCCAGGTGGCCATTGCTGTTATTGTTGGAGCTGCAAGCCGGGAGGTTGGAGGAGTCCATGCTCTGGCTGCCAAGGATGCTGCACCCACTGCTGCTTGCCTCTCCGGGTGTCAGTGGAGGTCTTCTCGCTCACGGGCTCTAAAGCCTAGTTGCCCTTGATGGTTCTCCCTGCCCCTGCCATCACCGGGACCCTCCAAGACAAGGGGCTCAAAAGGCAACTACTTTTGTCCCCACAACAATCACTGGGCCAGGGGCAGCAGCCTCCTTTTGCCCTGCGTCAAAGACAGCCCTGCAGGGGAGGGCACAGTCTGTGATTGACAGCCTCAGCTCTGTTCCTGTGAGCAGTATGAAGGTGGATGTGTCTTGTCCCTCCAATCAGCTCTCAGAACTCTCCTCACTGATGTAACTTCAGCTCCCCTCCCTTTCCTTTCAGAGTTGAGAGCATAAATTCCGTACTTTGAATGGCCGTAGGAGAAAGACCTCTGTAGATAAACAGGTACAACTTAAGTAGGAGGATTTGTTTCATCTTTGTGTATCTCCTGAGGCCAGTCACTCCACTGGGTACACGTAAGGGTTTACAGATACTAAACATATGTATTGTTTTCACCAGGTTTCAATCTCTGGCACAGAATGTGATGTTGTTCCTGGGGATGTGCTCTATTTCCCTGTCGGGCTTCCTCATTACATAAAAAATACCTGTGATAAAGACTTCATAATGATTAGAGCTTTCAGCACACCTGGCAAGGTAAATATAATGTATACTTTGCATACAGAATGTGTACAAAAACAGTAGGGAACATATTTATAAAGCAGTGAATGTGACATTCACTGCAGGTGAATCAATTACCGTCATCTAAAATACACTCAACAGGAAGATACACCTGCACTGGATGTTTGGTGAATGTCACATTTAATGATTTAGAAAATATACCCCTATGTGCGTACATAGCACACTATTATGATACAGAAAGGCAAAACTGATATCAGTGGTGATCCACAGCCTTACTCATTTGTTTAGTCTGCTTGGTCGCTGGGGGTGCACTATGGAACCCAAATCTGGCTGACCCCTGTTCTAGAGGTGTACATCTTTAACCAATTCAATACCAGGCAATGTTACACCTTCCTGCCCAGGCCAGTTTTCAGGTTTCAGCGCTCTCACACTTTGAATGACAATTGCGCGGTCATACAACATTGTACCCAAACTAAAATTTTATCATTTTATTCACACACCTAGAGCTTTCTTTTGGTGGTATTTAATCACCGCTGGGGTTTTTATTTTTTGCTAAATTAACAAAAAAAGACCAAAAATTTTGAAAACAAAAAGTTTTCTTTGTTTCTGTTATAAAAGTTTGCAAATAAATAATTGTTCTTCATAAATTTAGGCCGAGATGTATTCTGCTACATGTCTTTGGTGAAAATAACCCAAATTAGGAAGTATTATTTAGTTTGTAGGAAAGTTATAGAGTTCACAAACTATGGTATAGATCTGAATATTGATCAATCCTGAAGTACTGACAGCCAATCTAATTTCTTGAGGTCCAAGAATGTCAGAATAGTACAGATATCCACCAAATGACCCCTTTTTTCAAAGTAGACAGTCCGACGTACTTCATAAGAGGCATGGCGAGTTTTTTTAAGTTGTATTTTTTTTGTCATAATTTTTCAGAAAATTAAAAAATTAAAAAAATTAGTTTCACTATTTTTTTTTTACATATTGTCACCAGTGCAGTACAGCGTCATCATATAACTGGCATGGCGGTGATCAGGGACACTGACTGGTGACAGTATGAAAAAATATATATATATATGTTTTTTATTTTTTTTTTATTAATTTTTTTTAAGATTTTGTTTTCATATTTCACTATGACCAAAGTAGTACAATGTTACCATAGTAACATTGTACTACTTTGGGGAAGTGATCAGTATTTTTTTTTTTCTTACACAATTTGCTTATAGCAAAGAATTACTTTGCTATAAGCAAGCATTTACCTGAATGACATCGATTCATTCAGGTTTTTTGTTTTTTTGTTTTTTTTGTGCTTAGCTGTGATTTGGCCACAGCTAATCACATGACATGTGCATGTGATTAGCTGTGACCATTCACAGCTAGACACTAGTATACAATGGATGGCATAAATGAAGCCATCCATTGTATACAACTGTCATGTGACCTGCTGTGATTGGTCACAGCAGGTCACATGGTACCGGCAACGGGGCCGATACTCAGATCTGCCAACGGCCGTGTCCGAGGTACATGGCCGGTGACAGATCGCGCCACTGCGCCGCTCTGCAGGAGCACAATCTGTGCATGTGCAGGAGGACACCATATAGCGTCCACCAGGAATGCTGATGAAATTTGCCACCAGCCATTCGGCCATAGGGCGGGTGGCAAATGGTTAAACAGTGGATCAGCGGCCTGTAATGACAGCCATTCATCATTAGACATCATTGGACAGCTCGGTACACAGAGACACTATACTGAGCCAATCCAAGGGGCTGGGTCCCATATGATCACTCTGATTAGTCATCACAGCTATCACATGGTATTGTTTATAGTGTTGATCACTCCTCTTCCCTTTACAACAGTGGAAAGAGAGAGATCAAGTACTTGTGAATGGGGAAAGAATGAATGGATCAGCAGCTCCGCGTGCAGATTCATTCATTCTGTTTCAGTGATACAGAAATGTTTTTTTCATGACCCCCTCCTCTACAACACATATTATCTCCATGATGTCTCTATGTGACCTGTGTATTAACCCTTTCAGCTCCCTAATTGTGCCCATCTGAACATTAACTCCTTCATCTCCATCCTGCCACTGTATGTGACCAGTACATTAACCCAATCCTTTCCTTCTTCCTCTGAGTATGACCTGTACATTATTATATAGCTAGTACTCCATTACCAAGCTCTATGTTTAACTCTCTCAATACCAGCATGTTTCAAAAAATGTTGGCAAAAAAATGAGATAACCTTGGAGTGTCTGATTTCTAAACAGGTGTTATTTTGGGGGGTTTGGTACTAACCTGGCATTTTTATTTTAGCAGACTGTAAGAAAAAAGTGTTTTTATTTTTCACAACAAACTTTGGTTATAGAATAACACCTCCAGAAAGCAGTATCTGTCTAAAATAAATTTTATAAAATTAATTTGGGTCAAGTGTTGCATGACGGAGTAATTGTCAGTTGAACTATCACAGCACTGAAAATGAAAAATGGCCTGGCAATGAAAAGGTATTACAGGCCGTGCCGGATTAAATTCTGTGAATTGCCCCCCCCCCAGGGTTCTCGAGGTTTCCTTTGCGCTCTAGTGGGACAACATTGAACTAAGTAGTGTGCACAGCAGCCACTAGTTGGAGATGACGATCACTACGGTACATTACACATATGTAGGTTGCACCAAACTTTTTAACACACTGACAGCTGAAAGAAGAGCTTTTTGACCACTTCAAGTCCGGACACTTTCACCCCCTTCCTGTCTAGGCCAATTTTCAGCTTTCAGTGCTATCACACTTTGAATGACAATTGCGCGGTCATGCAACACTGTACCCATATTAATTTTTTAGCATTTTTTATGCAGATAAAACTTTATTTTGGTGGTATTTATTCACCACTGGGATTTTTATTTTTTTGCTATATAAATGAAAAAGTCCAAACATTTTGAAAAAAAAAAGTGTTTTTCTTATAACAGTCTTGTATTGAACTGTATTGTCTCCCTTTATACTGTAAAGCACAGAGCAAACTATTGGCGCGATATAAATCCTGTATAATAATAATAATAATAACATTTTGCAAATAAATAATTTTTTCTTCATAAATCTTGGCCAAAATGTATTCAGCTATCTTTTTAGTAAAAAAAAAAATAACCCAAATTAGTTTATAACCAAAAATTATAATTTTTCAAAAATTTTTGTAATTTTAATTTAATTTTTTTATATTGTTGTTTATGTTTTTTTAACATACCATCACCCTACCAGTACAGTGTCACCCTAGCAGTACAGTGATGAAGTTTTTTTTTCTTTTTTTACACTGATTGCTTTTATACCCATAAAGGCTGTAAAAGCAATCATTTCTCCTTCTCTCTGGCTGCATTCTTGCAGCCATTGAGAAATACTGTGAAAGCTGTGATTGGTCACATCTTGTCACATGGTACAAGGCTGCTGTGAATAGCCTTGTACCATGTGACCTCTGTGATCATTCACAGATTTCACAAGTAGTAAGCAATGATGTCAGGAAGTGACATCTTGTTTACTACTATTCATGTGATCAGTGATTGGCCAATCAGGGATCACATGATTCGGGACCTCACACAGAGGTCCCGTACAGCGATCAGTGTTCCACTGTGTCCAGAGGACACAGCAGGCACCGGATCACGGTGCCGCACGCTCCCAGGGAGCGCGCACAGGCAGTGAATGTGGGGGCCGTTTATAAATGGCGACCCACTTCAGCACTGCTCCAGTCCGGCCGTTTATGTACATGGGCCAGACGGGAAGTGGTTAAGAAACAAACTGTAATGTGAACCTGATATCTCTGGTTTATGTACTTTAAGTTGTTATTGGGTTCATTACGATATTTTCTCTATAGAGTCTGTAATGTAAAGTCTTTGTTTCTTTCAGTAAATTATTTTTTTCTCTCTTTTTAAAATAATTTAAGAAAGCTTCATTGTCATTTTCTTTCAAGATCAAATCAATATTATTGAGATCCCTTGACGTGGGGCCCTTAAATGCCAAGGCACCTACAGGCCATTGCCTACTCTGTCTATTTGGTAATCTGGCTGGGAATCAAGTGGCTAAAAGGGGTTCATGAAAATCTCATATTAATTTTAGCATGTTAATGTAAATTCGAAATATGTTTTCTAATGTTAAAATCAGCAGCTTTGACTTTACGTATCTGTGGTCCTGCCAAAGAAGGTCCCTGTTCAGATACTTTCAGGTATGAGATGACAACTGTCTTCCAGTTTTGTTACACGGGAGTCATTATGTCCATGTACTCCTGGTTGAGACTAGGATCTGCCATGCATTATGCAGATATACTTTATTACTGTTATCAGGAAGCCAATCCCGAGGTATACTTTGCAGCTGACACTGGAGTGATTGTAGAAAGGATGTGGCTGAAACAGGGTATGGAGGTCTGCAGCAATGAAATAGGAAAAAAGATGAAGAAGGTGAAATAAAAATGGTGACTGTTTATGATGCACAGTACTGTATCAAATGAAATGTCTTCCTTTTAGTGTTTAGGTTTGCTTTAAAGCAGAGCTAAACCTACTTTTTCTTCAATGGTCCATGTCCCTTGCCAGCCTTGGCATCTTCTGCTGCCTGCCGGTCTTTGGTTGTCTTCATTGGCCAGCCCACAATGCAGTCATCCCGGCACATGGGTACTGTGCTGTAATTTATACTGAGCTGCGCTTGTACATTCCAAAGAGGACCGCGAGCAGGCAAGTAGCTTTCTGCAATAAAGAGCCTACCTGCTTGCAGTTTTTAACAGCGGGACTTTAGTTCTGCTTTAAGGGTCCTAAGTAGACCCGACCACACTGGGGACTTCTGCATCATTTTCTTGCACTTATGCAGGCTTCAAATGAGCTCAGTGAATGCATGAGTCCCATTGCAAAGATAAGCATGCAGAGACTTTCTGAAGACAACATTAAAGCTGCATAAATAACATCTCTTTTTTCTTTTAGGTGGAACTGTTGTTTATGGATTTTTATTTTCTCAACATACCAGTAAACATCATGGCTCAGCTCTTCCATCAAAAAGAGATTATTTTTGGACAAATCCCTGCTATTAGATATAATATTACCTTTTTGTTTTACTATGGAAATATTTGCCCTACAACAACACCCAATATAACCACAACTCCCTCAACAACACAGGTGACTACAGTACCACCAACTGCCACAACCACCTCCACCACAGCTACAACAACACCTGTTATAACCACAACAACCCTCTCAACAACACAGCCTACTACAGCAACAACACCCACTATAACCACAACAACTCTCTCCACAACACAGGTGACTACAGTACCACCAATTAACACAACAGCCACCACCACAGCTACAACAATACCTGTTACCACCACAACAACCCTCTCAACAACACAGCCTACTACAGTAACACCAATTTATACAACTGCCCCTACCACAACACCCGTCAAAACACCAACTACCTCAACAACACAGGTGACTACAGTACCACTAACTACCACAACAGTCTCCACCACAGCTACAACACCTGTTACCACCACAACAATTCCCTCAGCAACACAGCCTACTACAGTAACACCAACTACTACAACTGTGCCTACAACAGCAACAGTCATAACCACAACAACTCACTCAACAACACAGGTGACTACAGTACCACCAACTACCACAACAGTCCCTACCTCAGCTACAACAACACCTGTTACCACCACAATTCCCTCAACAACACAGCCTACTACAGTAACACCAACTATTACAACTGCCCCTACAAGACCTGTTGCAACCAAAACAACCCTCTCAACAACACAGACTACTACAGTAACACCAGCTATTACAACTGCCCCTACAACAACACCAATCATAACCAAAACTCTCTCAACAACACAGCTGACTACAGTACCACCAACTACCACAACAGTGTCAACCACAGCTACAACACCAGTTACCTCAGCAACCACCCTTTTAACAACACAGCCTACTACAGTAACATCAATTATTACAACTGCCCCTACAACAAGACCTATCATAACCAAAACTCCCTCAACAACACAAGTGACTACAGTACCAACAACTACCACAACAGTCTCCACCATAGCTACAACACCTGTTACCGCAAAAACCACCCTTTCAAAAACACAGCCTACTACAGTAACATCAGCTATTACAACTACCCCTACAACAACACCAGTCATAACTACAACAAATCCCTCAACAACACAGGTGACTACAGTACCACCAACTACAAAAACAACCTCCACCACAGCTACAACAACACCTGATACCATCACATCAACCCACTCAACAACACAGTCTACTACTGTAACATCAGCTATTACAACTGCCCCTACAACAACACCCTTCATAACCACAATGCCCTCAACAACACAGCTGACTACAGTACCACCAAGTACCACAACAGGCTCCACCACAGCTACAACAACACCTGTTACCATCACAACAACCCTCTCAACAACACAGCCTGCTACAGTAACACCAACTATTACAACTGCCCCTACAACAACACCCACCATAACCACAACTTCCTCAACAACACAAGTGACTACAGTATCACCAACTACAAAAACAGCCTCCACCACAGCTACAACAACACCTGTTACCATCACAACAACCCACTCAACAACACAACTTACTACAGTAAAATCAGCTATTACAACTGCCACTAAAACAACACCTGTCATAACCGCAACTCCCTCAACAACACAGCCAAAACCAGTACCACCAACTACCACAACAACCTCCACCACAGCTACAACCACAACAACCCTCTCAACAACACAGCCTACTACAGTAACACCAACTATTACAACTGCCCCTACAACAACACCCACCATAACAACAACTCCCTCAACACCACAACTGACTACAGTGCCACCAACTAACACAACAGTCTCCACCACAGCTACAACAACACCTGTTAATAACACCACAACCCTCTCAACAACACAACCTACTACAGTAACATCAGCTATTATAACTGCTCCTACAACACCTGTCATAACCACAACAACTCCCTCAACAACACAAGTGACTACAGTACCACCAACTACCACAACAACCTCCACCACAGATACAACAACACCAGTTACAATCACAACAACCCGCTCAACAACACAACCTACTGCAGTAACATCAGCTATTACAACTGCTCCTACAACACCACCTGTCATAACCACAACTCCCTCAAAAACACAGCCTACTACAGTAACACCAACTATTACAACTGCCCCTACAATAACACCCACCATAACAACAACTCCCTCAACACCACAACTGACTACAGTGCCACCAACTAACACAACAGTCTCCACCACAGCTACAACAACACCTGTTAATAACACCACAACCCTCTCAACAACACAACCTACTACAGTAACATCAGCTATTATAACTGCTCCTACAACACCTGTCATAACCACAGCAACTCCCTCAACAACACAAGTGACTACAGTACCACCAACTACCACAACAACCTCCACCACAGATACAACAACACCAGTTACAATCACAACAACCCGCTCAACAACACAACCTACTGCAGTAACATCAGCTATTACAACTGCTCCTACAACAACACCTGTCATAACCACAACTCCCTCAAAAACACAGCCTACTACAGTAACACCAACTATTACAACTGCCCCTACAACAACACCCACCATAACCACAACAACTCCCTCAACAACACAAGTGACTACAGTACCACCAACTACCACAACAACCTCCACCACAGATACAACACCAGTTACCACCACAACAACCCTCTCAACAACACAACCTACTACAGTAACACCAACTACTACAACTGCTCCTACAACAACACCCGACATAACCACAGTAACATTAGCTATTACAACTGCACCTACAACACCCGTCATAACCACAATGCCTTCGACAACACAGCTGACTACAGTACCACCAACTACCACAACAGTCTCCACCACAGCTACAACAACACCTGTTACCACCACAACAACCCTCTCAACAACACAGCCTACTACAGTAACACCAACTACTACAACTGCTCCTACAACAACACCCGACATAACCACAGCAACTCCCTCAACAACACAGGTGACTACAGTGCCATCAACTACCACAACAACCTCCACCACAGCTACAACAACACCAGTTACAACCATAACAACCCTCTCAACAACACAACCTACTACAGTAACATCACCTATTACAACTGCTCCTGCAACAACACCTGTCATAACCACAACTCCCTCAGCAACACAGGTGACTACAATACCACTAACTACCACAACAGTCTCCACCACAGCTACAACACCTGTTCCCACCACAACAACCCTCTCAACACAGCCTACTACAGTAACACCAGTTATTATAACTGCTCCTAAAACAACACCCACCATAACCACAATGCCCTCAACAACACAGCCAACTACAGTACCACCAACTACCACAACAGTCTCCACCACAGCTACAACACCCGTTACCAACACAACAAGCCTCTCAACAACACAGCCTACTACAGTAACACCAACTACTACAACTTCCCCTACAACAACACCCACCATAACCACAACAACTCCCTCAACAACACAGGTGACTACAGTACCACCAACTACCACAACAGTCTCCACCACAGCTACAACACCTGTTACCACCACAACAACCCTCTCAACAACACCGCCTACTACAGTAACACCAACTTCTACAACTGCCCCTACAACAAAACCCACCATAACCACAACTCCTTCAACAACACAGGTGACTACAGTACCATCAACTACCACAACAGTCTCCACCACAGCTACAACAACACCTGTTTCCACCACAACAACCCTCTCAACAACACAGCCTACTACAGTAACACCAACTACTACATTTGCCCCTACAACAACACCAGCCATAACCACAACTCCCTCAACAACACAGGTGACTACAGTACCATCAACTACCACAACAACCTCCACCACAGCCACAACACCAGTTACAACAACAACCCTCTCAACAACAAAACCTACTACAGTAACATCAGCTATTACAACTGCTCCTACAACAACACCTGTCATAACCACAACTCCCTCAACAACACAGGTGACTACATTACCATTAACTACCACAACAGTCTCCACCACAGCTACAACGCCTATTACCACTAGAACCCTCTCAACAACACAGCCTACTACAGTAACATCAGCTATTACAACTGCTCCTACAACAACACCGTTCATAACCACAATGCCTTCAACAACACAGCCGACCACAGTACCACCAACTACCGCAACAGTCTCCACCACAGCTACAACAACTGTTACCACCACAACAACCCTCTCAACAACACAGCCTGCTACAGTAACACCAACTACTACAACTTCCCCTACAACAACACCCACCATAACCACATCAACTCCCTCAACAACACAGGTGACTACAGTACCAACTACCACAACAGTCTCCACCACAGCTACAACACCTGTTACCACCGCAACAACCCTCTCAACAACACAGTCTACTACAGTAACACCAACTACTACAACTGCCCCTACAACAACACCCATCATAACCACAACTCCCTCAACAACACAAGTGACTACAGTACCACCCACTACCACAACAGTCTCCACCACAGCTACAACACCCGTTACCACCACAACAACCCTCTCAACAACACAGCCTACTACAGTAACACCAACTACTACAACTGCCCCTACAAATACAACACCCACCATAACCACAACAACTCCCTCAACAACACAGGTGACTACAGTACCATCAACTACCACAACAGTCTCCACCACAGTTACAACACCTGTTTTCACCACAACAACTCCCTCAACAACACAGGTGACTACAGTACCACCAGCTATCACAACAACCTCCACCACAGCTACAACACCAGTTAAAACCACAACAACCCTCTCAACAACACAGCCTACTACAGTAACACCAACTACTACATCTGCCCCTACAACAACACCAGCCATAACCACAACTCCCTCAACAACACAGGTGACTACAGTACCATCAACTACCACAACAACCTCCACCACAGCCACAACACCAGTTACAACCACAACAACCCTCTCAACAACACAACCTACTACAGTAAAATCAGCTATTACAACTGCTCCTACAACAACACCTGTCATAACCACAACTCCCTCAACAACACAAGTGACTACATTACCAACAACTACCACAACAGTCTCCACCACAGCTACAACAACACCTGTTACCACCAAAACCCTCTCAACAACACAGCCTACTACAGTAACATCAACTATTACAACTGCTCCTACAACAACACCCGTCATAACCACAATGCCCTCAACAACACAGCCGACTACAGTACCACCAACTACCACAACAGTCTCCACCACAGCTACAACACCTGTTACCACCACAACAACCCTCTCAACAACACAGCCTGCTACAGTAACACCAACTACTACATCTGCCCCTACAACAACACCCACCATAACCACAACAACTCCCTCAACAACACAGGTGACTACAGTAACACCAACTATCACAACAAACTCTACCACAGCTACACCAGTTACAACCACATCAACCCTCTCAACAACACAGCCTACTACAGTAACACCAACTATTACAACTGCCCCTACAACAACACCCTTCATAACCACAACTCCCTCAACAAAACAAGTGACTACAGTACCACCCACTACCACAACAGTCTCCACCACAGCTACAACACCTGTTACCACCACAACAACCCTCTCAACAACACAGCCTACTACAGTAACACCAACTACTACATCTGCCCCTACAACAACACCCACCATAACCACAACAACTCCCTCAACAACACAGGTGACTACAGTAACACCAACTATCACAACAAACTCTACCACAGCTACACCAGTTACAACCACATCAACCCTCTCAACAACACAGCCTACTACAGTAACACCAACTATTACAACTGCCCCTACAACAACACCCATCATAACCACAACTCCCTCAACAACACAAGTGACTACAGTACCACCCACTACCACAACAGTCTCCACCACAGCTACAACACCTGTTACCACCACAACAACCCTCTCAACAACACAGCCTACTACAGTAACACCAACTATTACAACTTACCCTACAACAACACCCACCATAACCACAACTCCCTCAACAACACAGGTGACTACAGTACCACCAACTACCACAACAGTCCCCACCACAGCTACAACACCTGTTACCACCACAGCAACCCTCTCAACAACACCGCCTACTACAGTAACACCAACTACTACAACTGCTCCTACAACAATACCCACCATAACCACAACAACTCCCTCAACAACACAGGTGAATACAGTACCATCAACTACCACAACAGTCTCCACCACAGTTACAACAACACCTGTTTCCACCACAACAACCCTCTCAACAACACAGCCTACTACAGTAACACCAACTACTACAACTGCCCCTACAACAACACCCACCATAACCAAAACAACTCCCTCAACAACACAAGTGACTACAGTACCACCAACTACCACAACAACCTTCACCACAGATAGAACAACACCAGTTACCACCACAGCAACCTTCTCAACAACACAGCCTACTACACTAACATCAGCTATTACAACTGCTCCTACAACACCCGTCATAACAACAATGCCTTCGACAACACAGCTGACTACAGTACCACCAACTACCACAACAGTCTCCACCACAGCTACAACAACACCTGTTACCACCACAACAACCCTCTCAACAACACAGCCTACTACAGTAACACAAACTACTACAACTGCCCCTACAACAACACCTTCCATAACCACAACAACTCCCTCAACAACACAGGTGACTACAGTAATATCAACTATTACAACTGCACCTACAACAACACCTGTCATGACCACAACTCCCTCAACAACACAGGTGACTACAGTATCACCAACTACCACAACAGTCTCCACCACAGCTACAACAACACCTGTTACCACCACAACAACCTTCTCAACAACACAGCCTACTACAGTAACACCAGCTATTACAACTGCTCCTACAACAACACCCGTCATAACCACAATGCCCTCAACAACACAGCCGACTACAGTACCACCCACTACCACAACAGTCTCCACCACAGCTACAACAACACCTGTTACCACCACAACAACCCTCTCAACAACACAGCCTACCACAGTAACACCAGCTATTACAACTGCTCCTACAACAACACCCATCATAACCACAATTCCCTCAACAACACAGCCAACACCAGTGCCACCAACTACCACAACAGTCTCCACCACAGCTACAACAAAACCTGTTACCACCACAACAACCCTCTCAACAACACAGCCTACTACAGTAACACCAACTACTACAACTGTCCCTACAACAACACCCTACATAACCCCGCCTACAAAACTGAAAACTACATCAGCGCCTGTTACTACCACAGCAACAACTAAACCTACAACTTTGGAGGTTACAACCCCAAGTGTACTTGTCTATACTGATGAGTATGGTAATTATTATTATTATTATTATTAATATAACAACGACTCCTAAACTACTTAGCCCTGCAGTTCTAAAACTGAAAACAGGAGAAGACGTTCCTCTCAACAAATATGTTCTACAGAAGCTGGGCATTTACAGCACTCACTACACCTACAGTATTACCTGGTGAAGTCAGTAGCACCTTTGTACTCAAAAGAGATTGTTAGCAGTATAATCACTTATTCTAAATACAGCAGGGAAGGATTAGATTAAGTTTTTTTTGATTGCTGCATGCCTCCCACTAGGGTGTATCTGACATGTGTAGTCACCAGGACAGGAAATAATCCCCCTAGTGAAGTTACAGAGATCAACAAAAATATGAGAGAGGTCCTAAACCTTCCCAACTCTATTTAAAACTTAAAAAAAACAAATTGCATGTTAGATGCGAGCTATGTTATAATTTCGATGAGTATGCAATGGTAGCTATTATTTTATTGTTTAAATAAAAAATATTTTTTATGTCCTTTTCACATTTTGTATATAATTGACGTTCTGTATTTTATACATATATTTAATATGCAGTGTAGGTGACTGTATAAAAGACATTGTGCTCACCACCTTTGTTGAAGAAAATAAAATAATTAAGCCACAAAGAAAGTGTTTTGTTTTCAATCAGTCTGAGCTGACTTTTACGAGCGAAAATCAACAAATCAGCACAATACATGTACAGTATTATTAATGCTAACCATACATGGACTGAAATTCAGCTAGTTTAGCAGGAACCAGCAAAACTTCGACCCATGTCTGGCCATTCCCATTCGATAGGAGTTGATCCAGTCATTGACTTCTTGTGAAAGAGACTGCTGGTATATTTTTGCTCAATCGGCACTTGCAGCAAATCAGCTTCAGGACTGATCAGTGTATTCTGGCAGCAGAGGAGTCCCACTGCCAGAATACAATAGCGCAGAGGGGGAATTCTCCCATTTACCTCAAATGTGATGATGGGAGAATCGGTTCAGGTTTTTTTGATTAGCTGGCTGGCTGATCGAAAAAAAAGGTCCATCTATGACCATATTTCATGAGCAAAAATGGTTGAACATGTGTGTATGCAGATATATATATATATATATAGATATATATATAGATATATATATCTATATATAGATATATATATATATATATCACTACCTTAAACTCAATCTTTCAAAAACTGAGCTTTTAATATTTCCTCCTCCCTGATCCTCCACTCATGACTTCACCATTAAGAATAACAGCGACAAAATGGAAAGTGCAGCGCTACAAAAGAAATAAACTGTCCTTATAGCAGGTAGAATGAATGACTAACAATAAATGTCCAATGCATCAGTATCAAATGAAGTGAGTAGGCATCACCCCTACTGGAGACGTGTATTGACATGAAACACGTCTAGGAGGAGCCCTCGCACGCCTTGACGTCACGCCGCCGGGTCAGGAGGTCTGGCGGCCACCCTTTGATTCTTACTGGTCAGTGCTTTTAGGTGTTTTAACAGCCTTTATCATCATCTACAAGCTACAGGCACATTAATGTATGTGTTTTATTCTGTACATTGGATTTATTAAATCTTTATTAAGCATTACTACACTATGAGCACCTTTACTTTTTATACCTAGCACTGAACCTCCATACCTCAGCCCCAGCATTTCAGGCTTCTGTGTGGATCTGAGGAGCAGTGTGATTTGACCAGACCGGTATCCCCATACCAGTGAGGAACCACCAGTGTATTTCCAGGCAGTATCCATACAGGACCTCGGCTACATGTGATGTTTACATGCGCATTAAAATTGCGCTTCTGGTAAGTGGGCAATCTACCTATTCCTCCATATTGGGATACTGGATTACATTAGAGCTGTTTGAAGTTTTCCTTTATATTTGGACTACTCACCTCATTTGATACTGCTGCATTGGACATTTATTGTTAGTCATTCATTTTACCTGCTATAAGGACAGTTTATTTCTTTTGTAGCGCTGCACTTTCCATTTTGTCGATTTTATACAGAAAGGTTTTGTGGTTCCTTTTTAGTGCATTAGCTGCTTGTAGGAGTGCGCTCACTAACCTGCATATATACATTAGGAATAACAGCACAGCCATTGGTCCTTCCCCTCATGCCAGGGTGCTAGGCGTAATCCTAGACTCTGACCTCTCCTTTGGGCCCCACATCCACTCACTAAATCCTGCCGTCTCAACCTCCGGAACATTTCCAAAATCTGCTCCTTCCTGACCAATGACACCACAAAACAACTTATCCACGCCTTGGTTATATCCCGCCTCGATTACTGCAACTCCCTCCTCATTGGTCTACCGTTACACAGGCTATCCCCCATTCAGTCTATTATGAATGCTGCTGCTAGACTCATACACCTTACCAACTGATCAGCGACTGCTGCCCCTCTCTACCAATCCCTCCACTGGTTTCCAATAACCCAACGTATAAAATTCAAAATACTAACCACAGCTTACAAAGCCATCCACAACACTGCCCCTAGCTGCATCACCGACCTCATCCACAGATATCGCCCAAATCGCCCACTCCGCTCCTCCCATGATATCCTCCGCTCTAGCTCCCTTATCCCCTCCTCCCATGCTCGCCTCCAGGATTTCTCCAGAGCCTCTCCCATTCTCTGGAACTCCCTACCACAGCATGTCCGGTCAGCCCCCACCTTGTCTGCCTTTAGGCGATCTTTGAAAACTCACTTCTTCAGGGAAGCCTACCCCACATCCACCTAAGAACTGTACTTGAATCACCTCCGCCAGATCATCCCCCGCAGCTATAACCTCCCCCTTCCTTTAGATTGTAAGCTCCACGAGCCGGGCCCTCACATTCCTTCTGTACTGAAATGTATTGTAATTGTACTGTCTCCCTTATATTGTAAGGCGCTGCGCAAACTGTTGGCGCTATATAAATCCTGTATAATAATAATAATATATATATATACACACACACACTATTGCCAAAAGTATTGGGATGCCTTCCTTTACACACACATGAAGTTAATGTCATCTCAGTCTTATGCAGGCCATAGACGGGCCATTTATCGGCCGAATTATTGGCCAATAAATGAAAAATCGGTCGGCGCCGTTGACTATGCTGCCACCATTGTCCGCGAAAAACAGCTGCTTTTTGTGGATTTTCCAGCATGACCGATAAAAGTAAACGAGACGAGCCACGAAAAACGGCTGATGGGCAGGCACCACTAACGATGAAAAATCGGCCGATAAACGACCCGTCTATGGCCTGCATTAGTCCGTAGGGTTCACTATTGAGTTGGCCCACCCTTTGCAGCTACAACAGCTTCATCTCTTCTGGTAATGCTGTCCACAAGGTTTTGGAGTGTGTCTATGGGAATGTTTGACTATTCTACCAGAAGCACATTTGTGAGCTTAGGCACTGAAGAGAAGGCCTGGCTCGCAGTCTTCGTTCTAATTCATCCCAAAGGTGTTCTCAAAGGTGTTCTTTTGGATTGAGGTTAGAACTTTATGCAGGCCAGTCAAGTTTCTCCACCCCAAACTCACTCATCCATGTCTTTATGGACCTTCCTTTGTACATTGGTGTGCAGTCATGTTGGAGCAGGAAGGGGCCATCCCCAAACTGTTCCCACAAAGTTGGAAGCATGAAATTGTCCAAAATGTCTTGGTATGCTGGCGCCTTAAGAGTTCCCTTCACTGGAACTAAGGGCCAAGCCCAACCCCTGAAAAAAAAAAACCCACACCATAACTGCCAAACCTAGACATGTCCATAGGATTGCCAGACAGAGAAGAGTGATTCTTCACTCCAGAGAACACATCTCCACTGCTCTAGAGTCCAGTAGTGGCATGCTTTACACCACGGCATCCGACGCTTTGCATTGCACTTGGTGATGTAAGGCTTGGATGCAGCTGCTCGGCCATGGAAACCCATTCCATGAAGCTCTCTACACACTTTTGTGCTAATCTGAAGGCCACTTGAAGTTTGGAGGTCTTTAGCTATTGACTCTGCAGACAGTTGGCGACTTCTGCGCACTGTGCGCTTCAGCATGCGCTGACCCCGCTCTGTCATTTTCCTATTTTTACTACCACATAATGGTGGAGTTGTTGTTGTTCACAGTTGCTCACACTTTGTTATAGTACAACTAACAGTTGACCGTGGAATATTTAGTAGCCAGGAAATGTCACGGATGGACTTATTGCACAGGTGACAACCTATCACGGTATCACGCTTGAATTCACTGAGCTCCTGAGAGCGACCCATTCTTTCACAAATGTTTGTAGAAGCAGTCTGCATGCCTAGGTGATTGCTATTGTACACATGTGGCCATGGAGGTGTTTGGAACACCTGAATCCAATGATTTGGAGAGCTGGCCCAATTCTTTTGGCAATATAGTGTATATATTGAATATACAAACTAGAAGGGTCGACACTGCAAATATTGACTCTTTGCATAAACTTCATGTAATTGTCATTAAAAGCCTTTGACACTTATGAAATGCCTGTAATTATAGTTCAGTACACTGAAGCAGCAGACTTTGTGAAAATTAATTATTTGTGTCATTCGCAAAACTTTTGGTCAGGGCTTTACAAAAGAGAACTGATAGAACAATCTCCTTGCTTTTTATATGTATTGGCCTTACAGTGGCTATACTTCTCTTTAATGAATGGTTTACATCAGCAGCATGCACTGGTGTGCAATCTGACGGCAGCACTGCTGATGGGTTGTAAACAGCATATTGTACTGTAAATTTTATTTTGTTAGAACTTTAAAGTCACAAAGCTGTAGGCTGGTGATAGAGCAGGCCCCGTCAGGGTGCCTCCTCCCCCTGGAGAAGGTTGGGAGTTTAGGCAGGACCACGGAGGGAGTTGGGTCAAAACTGAAGAGGAAGAAGCAACATCAAGCTGCTCTGCTCCTGCTCTTCTCCCTTTGAGGGGAGGGCAGAGTGCCCCAAGGTTTCCACTCATAGCCCCTAGAGAGAAGAAAAGCTTCAGTGGGTCAGTGCAGGCACAGAGGTAAACTTTGGGAGTTGATTTGCTCTGAGGAAGAGGTTATGTCCTCGAAACGCGTTAGTAGGTTGGTCATCCAGGGTTCCATCATATGGACTCAGATGTTGTTTGGATCATACGTCTTGTTCAGTTTGACATGCCTATGTTATTATGTCCATTGTGAGTATGATACCTATTTTTGTTTCTTTAACCTCCCTAGCGGTATTCCCGAGTGTAGCTTGGGGTAAAATGTCAGTGCCAAAAGCAGTAACCCCCGAGCAACACTCGGGCTTACCATGCAGCGCTGCATAGGGATTCCCTGCAGAGCTTACGTTATCCTGCGCTCCCGCGATGTGTCCCCTGCAGCGTCACCGGCCATCTCCTCCGGCCGATGCCGGCATCCGGCTTCTGTGTTCTGGTTCCTGTTACATCGGGACGTACGGGCGCCGGCGGCGGTAGGAAATTTGAAAATTTAAAAAAATGTCGTTTTTTTCAAAAAAAATTTTACATAGCAAAACATTGCTGTTTCAACCCATTTCACATACATTTTGTACCTAGTGCTTTGTCCTGTGCCCTGCCTGCATTTTGTCTGTTCTTGCTGCCTGGAAACTGAGAAAAGTCCATGGAGTCCAAAAAGTGTCTCTTTAGGTCAAAAGCGGGTTTAGATCAGCTAGAGAACAGCGATAGTAAATCAGAACCACTTGCAGAATTGAGTGATAATGATTCGTGGGGGAAATTTGTCATCAGACACTGAAAACGATTTTGCGACTTTGCTCAGCAATGTGCGAACTTGGCGCTATATTTCAAATTTCAGTGTTTTTGGTTTGATTATATTATTGAATTAAATGTATTATTATTATATTATTATTTTTTATGATTGTTTATTAAATTATAATTTATGATTTCGTGTTTCAAATTTTATCATACCCGGGATGTTTAATAGACTCTTGTTCGGACAGATTTCAGTGAGTTATTCCTAAAAATTACAGCCTACAATAAAAAAACTACATATTTCCATGCAAAATAATGGTACCACTTTCAGCACCAAAAATCTGAAATAATCATACCGCCAGGGAGGTTAATAATTTATTTTAAACGATAATGCACTAGGTCGGTGTGCCCTTTTTCTGTTTCTCCATTTGTATCCGGGAGTTGATTTGCCTCTTGGTTCCTTCTCCCATTATCCCAGGAAGAGCAGTAGGCCTACAGGAAGTGAGTGCCCTTCTGCAGAAAGTACAAGCAGCCTTCAGCAGAGTCTAAGACCATATGTTCTTCATGTGCTACCAGGAAACTGTATTGGGTTCTACGGCCCAAAAAGAGCCATGTTATTGTGCATTATTTGGTCACAATGCTGCTCTGAAGAAAGTGAGAGAGTTCTGTTGATGTCCCCTTGCTGTCAGGCCTAAGAAAGGTGAGGCCAACATCTGGAAACCCTGGCAGTGAGGGGGTGAAGCCAGGCAGCCAGGAAGGTGGGGATGTGTCATTCTCCGCATGCCACCCACACATCAGGAAGACTCAATGCAGCAAAGTGTCTCCTTGCCTGGAAGGTCAATGTGCATTGGGGGTCATCTTGCTTGCTCACTATCGCCATGCGAAAGGCAGCCTGCCACCCGGCAACAAGTTGAAATTTTATTTAGGTCTATTGGCTGAAGTGTGAAGCGATTGCATCTGGTAAAAAGAGTGCTGCATGCAGACACAGGAAGTTGGGGTCCCAAAACCATCGCAGAGCTCTGCTCATTTGTAAATCACATCTATGCGCTTTATAAATTTGTATTTTTTTTTAGGGCTGGCTTACACCACCCAATGCTCACCCAATGCTCATCTGGTAAAAAGAGTGCTGCATGCAGACACAGGACGTTGGAGTCCCAAAACCATCGCAGAGCTCTGCTCATTTGTAAATCACATCTCTATGCTTTATAAATTTGCATTTTTTTTTAGGGCTGGCTTACACCACCCAATGCTCAACACAATACCTTCACATAGACAAGGCAAGAAACCTTGCTTCCTATCGTGGCAGTCCACATCATAATAGCTGCAGTGCCATGGTAGGGAACAAAACGTATTGCCTCAACTATGCGTTGGGGTAGCATTGAGCATGGCTGCTCAGCACAGACTACAGCACCTAGTGTTAATAGTCTTAGATAGAAACATTACACATTTATAAAGTAATGTAATTTACATATCAGCTTGGCACTCCACTGGTTTTGGACCTCCGAAGGTGATGGTGACCGCTATTCCCACAATACCAACACCTTTGTGATCTGCCACATTGGTCTTCATTATTTGCCAGTTGAGACTATATCTTCTTACGCTTTCTGATTTGGGCCAGAATTATGTCAACTGTATCATTCAAGTACACTTACCATATAATCCAGCTACATGTAATAGCATGTTTGTATGTGTGTTATCCAGATACGATTTATGTTGTGGTTAAGTATGATCAGCAGGACGTACCTGAGGCTTTGTGTCTTTAGATTTGCAGCATATACATCTGGCACCGAGAAGAAGAAACCAGTATAAGCATAATAATGCCGCGCTTTCTTAATATAACAATTAAGTCATGGCTTAAGGCTGTACAAAACCAGAGAAACCATCTATTTCAACACAAGTACTGACAGGAGCATTATCACATAATCAGAGTATAAAGCAAAAGTACAAGTGCAGATTACAGCTTCATTTCTCCGTCTTCAAATGGTTTACATCGCTCGGTAATATTGGAACAACACCATGAAATTGGTGCTAAAACGGCTTATTACTGTTCTAAGAAATTTAGAAATGCAGCCAAATATCTGGGTGTGCGGAGGAAGGCGTACCCATTGGACGATGGACCCAGATCAACCACATTCTATTTCAGTAATTACAGTACAGAACAATGATTTATAGGAGGTTATTAAGCTGTGAATATATGATCCCAATCAAAGTGAAGTGACAGGTAATGCTTTGGAAACCGCAGTAATGCTGCTTAAAGCTGAACTCTAGACAAACATCTAAAGACACATATAACATACATATAAGGGAGCTGTTTTACTTGTCAAAGGATTTGTAATCCTGGCCATCCAGTGGTGAGATTTACACAGCCCTGCCACACAGCACAGCCCCTACATCGGTGTCCTATCTGCTGTAGTTAAAGAGAAACTTGAATTACTCCACTATAATATTTTTTTAATCTCCACTTACCTATTATCCAGGCTTAACCTCAATTCAGATACTCATCTGCCCAACGGATCCAGTGTTACCCTGCTGTAATCCACTGATCGGGTGAAGCAGCCCGCCATCTTGGTACTCTTCAGTCTTTTCCTGGTTTAGACAGCTGGCCTCTGATAATGCATGCAACTCTGCCAACCAGCCACTGTCAATCCCTTCTCTTGCAGCCATCGGGGACATGCGACATGGAGTCTCAGGAAGATGGGGCCATAAAGTGAGAAAAAAGCATTGATCAAACAAAAAACTTTAAAAAAAGAACCAATTCATACTGCGGAGAGGTTGGGTGTGCAGGGAGCCATATGTGGTGTGGGGATGAAGGTCCACTTTCATTTAGTATTAACAGGTCTTGCCCCTCCTCCATGATGTGACTGGACAGTGAAAGGAGAAGCAGCACACTAATAGGCATATCTCTTGGTCTCTCACTTCCTACCTCCTATCAACATTTTAGTTGCAGCACAGCTGATCATCTCTTTATGTCTTTTTACCTGTAGCACCCTAGTTAGGTGCTAGTAGATTTAGGTAAATTCAGTCTGACTCCTCTGTAGCCAGAGCAGAAGGTTGCTTGCTTTGTTTATTTTTGTTTGGTTGTTCTGGGTTTCACAGACTGCAAGTTTGATTGCTCCTCCCTGCTTTTTAGAACCCTCTGGGTTGTTCTGGAACATAGGACTGGGGTAAGCAAATACGAAGCATGAATATTTATGCTGCCTCAGCCCATCCCTGGTGAGGAGAATGACCAGGAGAGGGCTGAGTTGTGCATAAATAGTCTGGAGGCCAGTACAGCAGGGTCCTTTGTCTGGTGGAAAGAGACCCAGCTTGGAGGAGCTGTCTGCCCTCCTGCACCATCCAGTGTAGCTACAGGTGGTTCAACCCAGTCCCAGCTTAGAGAGAGCTGGGGGATGATTCCTAAAAGCTAGAACAGTCTGGTCCGCAGAGGATCTGGATGGGAGGCTCAGGATACAGGTTCTGGCTGATGCCGGAAGGAGGCATTCATGTACACAGGGACAGAGTGAGAGTGAGTAAATGCCTGAGAGAGATCTTGGAGAGACTGTTGTTGTGTGGCTGGCTCAGTTGTTTCTAGTGTGGGATCCCCCTGAAGCTGAATGTCCATATCCTCTAATACTAGAGGTCTACCGAACAGGCCTTATAGAGAGTGTCCTTGTTTGCACTAGTTCTGGAGTATCCCAAAGCTCACCCTATGCCCCATCCCAGTTGTTCAAATAATAAACCAAAAAAATAAACTTCTTCCTGATTATTGGCTGTCGTGTACCCAATAGGGAATATAACCTGGAACAAACAGCAGGATCAACTTGGGGTCTGGGCTACACAACTTACACCAGTTTAAGGTCTAATGTACAATACAGTAGGAGGCAAATACCAGCCAAATACAGATACTTACACTGCATACATTAAAAATACTTTACATATAAAGATGTATTAATAAATAAAGAACTACATTAATCTTTCCCTTTTATATCTGCCTGGAATTTCCTGGCCTTAAAGCCAAGGAAAGGTAAAATCCTCAATTGCAGTGGGAATGCTCACACAATGCAAAGGCAAAAAGGTCGGTTTATGTCTAGGGTACCCATAAAAAGGAATGTTGCTTACCTGATCCCCTTCTCCCCAGCAGTGGACTGTCCCATGGCCCATGGCTACGCACCCTGCATTGTACTTGATAATGTCAGAGGACCTGCAACCACCTGAATGAACAGGCTGCGGGGACCATTCTAGTAGTGATTTTTTCCAGTACCCTACAACTAAATAAGCATTTAGCCCTTTCAGTGTGAGGGTAGCCCCACTGCAAGAGAGAATTTTTATTTTCCCTGGAATTTAACTTGAAGAAGGAAAATACTCAACCTTTAATATTTGTAGAAGTGGATGTGTATTGGGTATTTTCCTCCTTAAAGTAATAAATTAATGAGTAAGAACACCACTCTCTACATGTAACGGCTAATCCAATATAGTTAAAGAATGTATCGATATATGTAATACATAGTTTATACAGGCAAAAAAGCAAAGAGTTTATAAACTATGTAATTTCTTCACTGATACATTGTTTACCGATTTTGGAATAGCAATTACATACAGAGGTGGTATACTTACTTATTGCTTTGTCAATTGAAAGCTGAATACAGGTGTAGCACTGCCCCCGTAGGAGTCCCTAGAGATTTGGGTCCCCCTCCCCCTATAGTCCTGCACAGCCAGACAACATGCATTTCCTTCCAGCCTTGCACTCCAGAGACAGTAAACAGTCCTTGAACTTGCTTTTTTGGATTTTCTTAGGGGATTTGAACTTGGATAGGGATGAGGGATACATGGGAGGCCCAAGGAACTGTTGAACTGAGGACAATTTCCTGGAACTATATACAAGTGCTCAGAGGGGTTCTCTTCTATTCTTGGAGAGCTATCTAGCCTCTCCTGGTGTAGAAATCCCTGGACAAGGGGATCTAGAATATGACTCTTAAAAAGCACAGACCAGCTGGGGCTAGTCAGGTTTCCCACCCAAATACCTTCTCCGCTATTCCCGTCCAGGGGCTATAGAAGTAATCACTGTCCCTCCTCTATAAGCTGTTTTCAGGCCTTCCACTGGACTAGCTTTTTCTTTTGCTCGACAGATGGTCCTCTCTCAGAGGGCTGGCAAGGTTCAGCTTTCCTCCGTTCAGGAACTATCCTGGAGTTAGGTCCCTACCCTGGGCCTCCTCCCAGGCTCCACGTTTCAGCTCCTGCTCTCACATCTACCACCCAAACTCTCCTGCTACTGAGTAGGCTCAGCTATGCTTTAATTTTTTCTATTGAAATAAGGCATGAATTACTTCCATTGTAATTTTGCATAGAGGCTTTCAAATGTGGCTTACCTTTATTTTATCCAATGGTATTGTCACTGTGCTGTTGCTACCTGTATAGTTTGCCATCTATTGAGACAGCTCTGAGCCTGTAGAAGAAGTCACATCTTCTGCTATGGCAATAGTTATGTCCTTCCTCTCGGAGGGTTTATTTTATTAATATTATAATATGGGGAAAGCAACAGGAGGAGTTAAGACACACAAACGTCGGTAGGAACACCGTACATGAACAGACATGTAACATGTGCTAGGGTTCACTCACTGTTGGAATATCCAAGACATAAAAGATGATCAGGCCCACTGCAATTCATCCTTTTGGGTGGACTGACCCTTTAAACATTTCAATCAAGATGTGAAAGTCTTGAGCAAAAAAAAAAAAAGATAAAAGGATAATAAAACACACAGTACATTTACTGACAGCCTGGTGCTATAGTTCTTCTAACCATTCAGAGATGAAATAATCTCCTTCATTAGTCATGTCTCGTGTTCAGTCATTACTGCTATTTAATCATCTTTCATGTTGCCTGTAAATGCCTTCTGTCAGGGAAGCTTGCCAAATTGAGCCAGAAGTATTTTAATAAGAACTGGAGTTGAGTATTTCCATTCAGTGCTCTCAGCTGTCAGCTTATTAGTAACTACTGAGCTAATTAAAGGCAGAAGAGAATTGCATGGGTGGCCAGTCCCTGCTGCATGTACAAAAAAAAATTAAAAGTGTGTAATCGAAATATAATTTTCCCTTAAAGAGATGCTCCAGATTAAAAGATCACCCACTACTATTCTGAGGTAATAAACAGGGGTATGAGTAGCAGGGGGGTATACACCCACGGGTCCTTAAAGAACTGAGCTCTGTCATTTCAAAGAATTGTTTCTAATTTTTAGGGACTCTTTAATGACTGACATAGTACCACTGGATTGGCGTAAGGCCAATGTGGCGCCAATATTTAAAAAGGGGTCAAAATCTTTACCAAATAATTATAGACCTGTTAGTGTAACTTCTATAGTTGGGAAGATACTGGAGAGTTTAATAAAAGACCACATAGATGAGTTCTTACTGGAAAAAAATATTTTAAGCAACAGACAGCATGGATTCATGACAGACAGAAGTTGTCAAACAAATCTGATTTCTTTTTATGAGGAGGTGAGCAAAACCTTGGACAGAGGGGTGCAGAGGACGTGGTATACTTGGACAGAGGGGTGCAGAGGACTGGGTATACTTGGACAGAGGGATGGCAGTGAACGTGGTATACTTGGACAGAGGAGTGGTGATGGACGTGGTATGCTTGGCCAGAGGAGTGGTGATGGACGTGGTATGCTTGGACAGAGGGGTGGCAGTAGACATGGTATACTTGGACAAAGAGGTGGTGCTGGACATGGTATACTTGGACAGAGGGGTGGCGCTGGACATGGTATACTTGGACAGAGGGGTGGCAGTGGACGTGGTATACTTGGACAGAGGGGTGGCAGTGGACGTGGTATACTTGGACAGAGGGGTGGCGGTGGACGTGGTATACTTGGACAGAGGGGTGGCGGTGGACATGGTATACTTGGACAGAGGGGTGGTGGTGGACGTGGTATACTTGGACAGAGGGGTGGCAGTGGACGTGGTATACTTGGACGGAGGCATGGCGGTGGACGTGGTATACTTGGACGGAGGCGTGGCGGTGGACGTGGTATATTTGGACAGAGGGGTGGTGGTGGACGTGGTATACTTGGACAGAGGGGTGGCAGTGGATGTGGTATACTTGGACAGAGAGGTAGCGCTGGACATGGTATACTTGGACAGAGGGGTGGCGGTGGACGTGGTATACTTGGACAGAGGGGTGGCAGTGGACGTGGTATACTTGGACAGAGGGGTGGCGGTGGACGTGGTATACTTGGACAGAGGGGTGGCGGTGGACGTGGTATACTTGGACAGAGGGGTGGCAGTGGATGTGGTATACTTGGACAGAGAAGTAGCGCTGGACATGGTATACTTGGACAGAGGGGTGGCGGTGGACATGGTATACTTGGACAGAGGGGTGGCGATGGACGTGGTATACTTGGACAGAGGGGTGGCAGTGGACATGGTATACTTGGACAGAGAGGTAGCACTGGACGTGGTATACTTGGACAGAGGGGTGGCGGTGGACGTGGTATACTTGCACAGAGGGGTGGTGGTGGACGTGGTATACTTGGACAGAGGGGTGGCAGTGGACGTGGTATACTTGGACGGAGGCATGGCGGTGGACGTGGTATACTTGGACGGAGGCGTGGCGGTGGACGTGGTATATTTGGACAGAGGGGTGGTGGTGGACGTGGTATACTTGGACAGAGGGGTGGCAGTGGATGTGGTATACTTGGACAGAGAGGTAGCGCTGGACATGGTATACTTGGACAGAGGGGTGGCGGTGGACGTGGTATACTTGGACAGAGGGGTGGCAGTGGACGTGGTATACTTGGACAGAGGGGTGGCGGTGGACGTGGTATACTTGGACAGAGGGGTGGCGGTGGACGTGGTATACTTGGACAGAGGGGTGGCAGTGGATGTGGTATACTTGGACAGAGAAGTAGCGCTGGACATGGTATACTTGGACAGAGGGGTGGCGGTGGACATGGTATACTTGGACAGAGGGGTGGCGATGGACGTGGTATACTTGGACAGAGGGGTGGCAGTGGACATGGTATACTTGGACAGAGAGGTAGCACTGGACGTGGTATACTTGGACAGAGGGGTGGCGGTGGACGTGGTATACTTGCACAGAGGGGTGGTGGTGGACGTGGTATACTTGGACAGAGGGGTGGCAGTGGACGTGGTATACTTGGACGGAGGCATGGCGGTGGACGTGGTATACTTGGACGGAGGCGTGGCGGTGGACGTGGTATATTTGGACAGAGGGGTGGTGGTGGATGTGGTATTAATGAGAGTGAAGTAACCTCCTGTGCTCCTATCTAAGTCCCTAAGATGATATTAATAAGAAGAATGGAGGTACAGCTGCCAACATCCAATCATATACCTATTGATCTATACGTGAATATTGCATAATGATGTAGCGCTGGTACCAGAGGTGAAAATTGTGAAATGTACAATCACAAAATAATAAGATGCTTCCTATATATATAATAATATATCAACACACCATAAGCTTATATATACAATGTGAATAAAACATGCAAAGTGACAAACCTCTCAGGCCCTGCCTTTATAAAGAGGTCAAATGATGAAGTGAATATCCCCTAAAATGTTAGGTAACTAAAATGATACTAAAAAAGAAGAAGAAAAAGAAATCTATAAAGTGCCAACAACACTCACACAAAAGTGTGTATGATATGATCCTCTATGGATCTACGATGTGCCAAGAAAAGTCCAAAAAGGACTAGTGCATCATTTGTGCCCAAAATGATCCTAAATTGGATCTTAAGGTGATGGGAAAAAGAAAAAAACCCTTTCAAAGAGTCCAAACGGGACTAATACATCAATTGTGCTCAAGTGATGACAAACCCAGAATAATGCACTTGCTTGCATATAAATATCTCCCCCAATCAACCCAAATAATCCAATTAGATGTGAACCAAAAACACTATACAGCGCACCTAAAAAACGCATGCGTGATGATAAATACAAATATTCCCATAACATGCATACAAAAACCAACAGAAAAATTGCATAACACTGAAAATGCGTTTGCTAATTAATAAATACAAATAAAAGTGTCCAGTGTGGTGAAAAAACACCATATATTATCAGCATAACATGGCAGCTGTGCGCTTTGCATCCCCCTTGCTATGGGCATAACCAGCTCACAACTTTGTATGCTGGGCTGATTAGTTAATAGAGAGGGGAGGACAATAAAAAAAGTTATTCATAGAAGTATTGAACCTGTATTTATAAAATATATATATTAGTATAGTAGTAGTATAGTGTAAGCACTCTTCACAGGCAATCATTGCATTTTCAGCAGATCCAAGACTATTTAAAAGCTCAATACACAGAATATAACTGGATATAACATTTATAGGTAAAGTTGATCCAGGGAATATCCGATTGCCTCTCGGGGGATCAGGAAAAAAAAATTTTCCCCTGCAGGAGCAAATTGGATCATGCTTTGCTGGGTTTATTGCCTTCCTCTGGATCAAATTTGGGTGTAGGATTATAATTTTTTTTTGTTTTCGGTTGAACTAGATGGACTTTTGTCTTTTTTCAGCCAGACTAATGCCTCGTACATACTATAAGAAAATCATACGAAAATTTTCGTACGAGGACCGATTGTCCGATAATCGAATCGTTAGTACACAGCTTTTGAGAGTCGATCACGACAATTCATTCGACAATATCCGAAGGGACAAGCGCAAAAATTTTTCTCGTACGATACCAGATCGTACGATTTTCGTTTAATCAGCACAGTACATGACATCACTTTCGAAATTCTTTTCTTTCATAGGAGAATTTTCGTATCTTTAGTAACCTCTTCACTTTCGATGTGAGACTAGCAGACGAAAAAAAAAGGCCGATCGTTCATCCGATATTCTCATCGTTTGTTCGGGGCATAAGACTAAGATGTGTAGATTTTCGGACGAGAATATTTGTAAGAAAAGTCATACGAAGATTCTTTGTACATTCGATGAATGGACAGATGTCGTTCAAAAATTGTCTTTTGCTTTTAACATTCAACTTTAAAATGAATGTCATTTCTGAACGATAACCACATACACTGGCCGAAAATTAGAGAACAGTTTTCCTTCCTGCCCCTTCGAATTTTCCTGTCATTGCGGTCGATAGCGAACATCGATTTGACTCCAATAACGATTAGAAAATCAAACTAATATTCTTGAAACGAAAGTTCTCGAACGAAAATCTATACGAGTTTGGCCAGCTTAACTATATGCAATTCAATCTGAGTTGGGGAGATGCCAGGTAAACATGTCGGGGAGGTAACATTCCACCCTTTTCTGTTAAAGCATAAAGGTGGGAACACAGGATTAGAAAATCGACCGATTGGTCATCCGACGACTGAGAGGAATTCATTCGTTGGTCGAAATCATGGCCCACATTAACCAATCTAAAAATATCATTTGTCGGGTAATACGTAGTGTTGACGTCTTCCGTACAAGTGGAAATGATGCAGTGTGCGTGTGAAGTTGTAGCCACGCCCTTCCGGCCAGAACGAGCGATATACACAACGATTACCAGCAATGAGTATACTATAGTTTATTACATGACCTATATACATAAATAGTGATACATAAAATATAATCTGCAGAATTCTGCTTTCATTATCTCATTAGGACAATCTACTTTTAACATTTGGATTTTTCGTTTGTGTTTACGAAGATTCCTTGGATATAAACATCCGGGTCATCTTCTGTTTCCGCTCATGCGTGATAGCACTTGATAGATTTTTTCCGTATGACTGTCATACCAGCAGATAGAAAGTCGGTCATTCGTATGCGAAACGACAACATTTTTCACTGTTGTTCAACCTGATTTTTTCCGTACGACTGTCACACCACCACATAGAAAATTTGTTGTTCGTATGCGAAACGACATTTTTCACTGTTGTTCAACCGGATTTTTTCCGTATGACCGTCATACCACCGCATAGAAAATCGGTCATTCTTATGCGAAACAACATTTTTCACTGTTGTTCAACCGGATTTTTTCCGTACGACCGTCACACCACCACAAAGAAAATCGGTCGTTCATATGCGAAACTACAACATTTTTCACTGTTGTTCAACCGGATTTTTTCGTCAACAATATCGTTATCGGTTAACACATCCTGCTCATCAATGAGAGAAAATCGTTCCATCAGTGGTTCCGCTAAATTTTTTGTACAATTTTCTTATCGTGTGTACGTGGCATTAGCTCACCTTTTTGGCAAAAAATAAAAAATGCACATTTTTTGCAGGTAAAAAATGTGCATTTGTTATTTTTGTCTGCAGGAGCCTGCAAAGCATTGTACCAGCGATCAGCAGATTGCTGGTGCCATGAAGGTCTCCTGCAGATCTGTCAGAATATCTGCTTGCTGTACGGGATGTACAGGATGTACGGGATGTATGGGATGTACGGCCAAGCAGATATTCTGACAGGAAGATTCAATGAACTACACAGCACCGTGGCAGTTCATTGAAAACTACAAGCCGACAGCCACTAAGGCTGCCAGGACTTGTGGGCACTCATTCGCAGTACTCTGTGAATGAGTGACGCGGCCGTGTGGGCGGAACCCCGCACAGCCATGCTGTTTTAAAATCTGACAGATAGTATGAGGAAACTGTACGGCGGCTGTGAGAACATGTTACATGTTCCACCCTAAAAACGGGGGTAACATGTAACGTTCCCACAGGTGAACTTATCCTTTAAAAAACCACATTTTGCCTAATGCCAGGAATTGTGATTGTCATTGGGGGAATCATGGTTGAACGACCGCTAATACGTCCTGACAAATAATTTCTGGATAAATATCAGGGAATTGCCCATCAAATGTTTGATAAAATAGACCCCTAAATCTTTAATAGAATATGATTAGAATTTGTATCTCGATGCTTCATCTTTGGAAAGTATCTGGAAGATTTTGTTGACTTCAAAAAAGGAGGAGTATGACATGTATACCTGTCATTAAAAAAATACAAAAGGTGTGCCATGGCTCAGGACTAGACATGTGTGGTTCCTTTTGTTCTGATTCAAAATTCAAATGTAATTTTTGTTATTCAGAGATTCAGATGTATCCAAATTTCTGAATTACAATAGTAACGAGTTTAAACAATTCTGAAATAACGAAAGAAAATGTTGAAATGAATTTGAAAACAAAATCGAATTGATGGGAATATATTGCTGACTATTGCAGATTTCTAGAATATATGTGCTAGAATATATCCATCTTCCGAAATTCAAATTTCAAAAAGAATAGAATAAAACAAAATAAAATAAAAAAAATTAAAAGGATGAATAGAATAGAATAAAATAAAAAAGAAAGAATGTAGCCGCCTGCCATTTCAAATAGAAAAGAATAAAATGGAAAGAATACAGGCATCGTTCAAAATTTGAATTTCAAAGAATAGGATAGAATAAAACAGAAATTAAATTAATAGAATATAATAGAACAGAATATAAAAGAAGAAAATAGAAAATAATAGGACAGAAAATAGAATAGAATAGAATAGAAAAAAATAGAACAGTTTAGAAAAGAATAGAGTAGAATGAAACAGAAAAAATGTATCAATCTTCTGAATTTCAAATTTAAAAAAGAATAGAGTAGAATAAAACAGAGTAGAATAAAAATGAAAGAACAAAATAGAATAGAGAATAAAAGAATAGAATAGAAAAGAATAGAAAATAAAAGAATAGAATAGAAAAGAAAAAAGACACAATAGAATAAAATAGAATATAGCCATCTTCTGAAATTCCAATTTCAAACAGAATAGAAAATAAAGGAATAGAACAGAATAGAAAAAAAAAATAATAGAACAGAAAAGAATAGAAAAAAGATAGAATAGATTAAAATAGATAGAATATAGCAGTCTTACGAAATTCGAGTTTCAAATTGAATAGAACCAGCTATTCTTCACAATGAATTCGGATTGATTCAATATTATTGATTCGAATTCTATTCAAATATTTCAAATCCATTGTAAAAATTTAAATCCAGTCAAAAAACAAATAAATGAAACAAAACAAAACAAATTTAATTGTGAATGCAAAAAAAACTAAATTAGTAACTTAACGAATCGATATGAAACTAAACAAATTTTTCTGTTTTGCACATGTCTACTCAGGACCCTTCCTGAAGATGCTAGATTACTTGAAGATGGATTCAGGGGTAAAGCCAGTGTGTGTGCTGGGGGTCTGATCTTTCTGCTATAGCATACTCTCTTCAGCAAAATTAAAGACTGAAGGAAGAAACTCCAAAATTACTTTAGACAGTTGTGTGCTTTCAATCTTGGGGAAGACTCGGTATTGTTCCAGCACGACTGTGCCCCTGTGCACAAAGCCAGGCCACTAAAGATATGAACTGGGTAGATTGGTGATGTGAGCCTTGAGTGACCCGCATAGAGTCCTCACTGAACCCTATTTTGAAACTGGGATCAACTGGAGTGCCTACTGTGAGCTGGGTCTTCTAGACCAGAGGTCTCCATATGCGGCATGGGGGCTGGATGAAGAAGAAGGAAGAAGAAAGAAGAAGAAAGAAGGAAGAAGAAAGAAGAAAGAAGGAAGGAAGAAGGAAGAAGGAAGAGGAAGAAGAAAGAAAGAAAGAAAGAAAGAAAGAAAGAAAGAAAGAAAGAAAGAAAGAAAGAAAGAAAGAAAGAAAGAAAGAAGGAAAAAGATGAAAGAAGGAAGAAGAAAGAAAAAGGAAAAAGGAAGAGGAAAGAAGAAGAAGAAAGAAGGCAGAAGAAGACAAAAGAAGGAAGAAGACGGAAGAAGGAAGAAGAAAGAAGGAAGAAGAAAGAAGAAGAAGAAAGAAAGAAGAAAGAAGAAGAAGGAAGAAGAAGGAAGAAGACGGAAGAAGAAAGAAGAAGGAAGAAGAAGGAAGTAGAAGGAAGAATGAAGGAAGAAGGAGGAAGAAGGAAGAAGAAAGAAGGAAGACAAACGAAGAAGGAAGAAGAAAGAAGAAGAAGAAGAAAGAAGATGAAGAAAGAAGAAGAAGTAAGAAGAAGGAAGAAGAAAGAGGAAAGAAGAAAGGAAAAAGAAGAAGAAGAAGAAGAAAGGAGAAAGAAGAAAGAAGAAGGAGTTATGACTGTAATAGCTGCACAAGGTGGCCTTCTCCATATTATTGCCCATGGGTTTGCAATGGGATGTCCAATCGGATTGCATAGCTGTGATGGTCAGGTGTCCACGCTTCAGCCATATAGTACACGGGATGCCACATGGATGTGTTTAAGCAGACAACCAGAATTGATGGTAGATGACAAGATTATTTGTGTTTGAATAGGAATACAGGGGAAACCAATGTGTGTGTACGTGGGGGCTACTGCTATAGCATGCTCTGTTCAACAAAATTCAAGATTGGTGGAAGTAACTCCAAAGTTATTTTAATTATATTAATTGTACACTTTCAATCTTGTGGCAACAGTTTGGGGAAGGCATTTCCAGGATAAATAACATACAGCAAGAATTGAAACCAAACACAGGACAGACATAGAGGATTTTAGGCTAAAACACAAGAACCAGCTTTGCAGGCTTCAGAGAAAAAGATGTAGCATGAGGCCTGAGCAACAGAAGAGAGTGTGCAGCAGGTGTGTGTATGGCGATGTTCCTCAGTCCAGCCTGCAGGGAAATACCCCTGTTGATGGGCCTTGCCCTCCGGGGTAGAAGTCTGGGGGGGAAAGTCAGCCTAAAGACACTGAGGTCCCAGCTGGGCTTAGCGGGAGGGGGGGCATGTTTGAAAATAAAGCCCAAGGATCCTAGGGGTCAGGAGAAATCTCACAGGATAGAGCCGGGAGGAATCTTTGGGAGAGAGCCCAAGTTGTCCGGAGGTGGTGTGAGTCTCCATTAGAAGGATTAGAAGGATAATGGCAGGAGGCAACCAATGATCCTGGTGGCTGAGTGAGGACAAAACCTCAGTGCTGCAAGGGTGACAGTAAGGTATTTTGGGACAGGTCACAGGTAGCTGCAAACTCTGTGGGATTGCATTGGGAAAGTGCATCCAGCAGTTGTGCAGTACAGCCAAAGACCACCAGGAGTTGTGCAGAACAGCCAGAAGTTTAGATGTCCTTGAGTTGTGCAATTTCAAGTTTCACAGTTCTGGGGTATCCCATGCTCCCTATCCCTATCGAAGTTCACCGCCCCTCAATAAAAAAACAAAACAAAAAAGAAATCCATAAACTTATTTTTGAGGTGAAAATGCTGTGTGCCTGGCTATGAGTGCCCTAAGGGGGGAAATTCACCAGCGGCTCTTTCGGGGGTGAGCTACACAGGTGATATCTGTCCTAAAATAGTTCAAACATTTCAATTAGGGAGAAGTCCTTATGAGTACCCAGAAGCTGCTCACACCAGGTAGAGGGGAGAAGAAGGGAAGGACATAGACCTATTGATAGACACAGGTTAACAAGTAGTACGGGAAAGTCAGAGGAAGCCAATGACATTGTCAGCAATATAATAGCAAAAGAAAATGTGTAGAGTGACACAGAGCCCAAGATACAGTAACCAGATTCTTACAGCAAACTATAAAATATTATGAATTAGTGGTTTGCTTCTCCAACATAAAAGCTGTAAATAATAATGAAACACATACTGTAAATATTTGTACATACATAACAGAACGGCCTATTGTGCCAAACGCATCACCCTCCATATTAAAACATGATATTCTACGTACTGATGCAAATTTCTACATGCAATTTTTGAAGCATCTCATTAAATTCAAATGCCCCCTCCCCCCCAATGCACATCAAAGTAGTAAACAATGATGAATCCGACCCTTCAACACCTGGCAAAACAAGGATGTGAATACACAAGCATTGCCTTGCACTGTGTTGTCAGGTAAGTTTCTTGATCTGCGGACTTACATTGGGGAGCCAGAGAAAACTAAGTGCAAGTGCAAAGCGCTATAAATCAGAGCATCCACAGCTTCCAGCACCCACAGCATCCACTACATCCACAGCATCCACAGCATCCACAGCATCCACAACATCCAGCATCCACAGCATCCACAACATCCAGCATCCACAGCATCCACAGCATCTACAGCATCCAGCATCCACATCATCCAGCATCCACAGCATCCAGCATCCACAGCATCTACAGCATCCACAGCATCCAGCATCCACATCATCCAGCATCCACAGCATCCACGGCATCCACAGCATCCAGCATCCACAGCATCCACAACATCCAGCATCCACAGCATCCACAGCATCTACAGCATCCACAGCATCTACAGCATCCAGCATCCACATCATCCAGCATCCACAGCATCCACGGCATCCACAGCATCCAGCATCCACAGCATCCACAGCATCCACAACATCCAGCATCCACAGCATCCAGCATCCACAGCATCTACAGCATCCACAGCATCCAGCATCCACATCATCCAGCATCCACAGCATCCAGCATCCACGGCATCCACAGCATCCAGCATCCACGGCATCCACAGCATCCAGCATCCACAACATCCAGCATCCACAGCATCCACAGCATCCAGCATCCACAGCATCCAGCATCCACAACATCCACAGCATCCAGCATCCACGGCATCCACAGCATCCAGCAACCACAACATCCAGCATCCACAACATCCAGCAACCACAACATCCACAACGTCTAGCATCCACAACATCCAGCATCCACAACATCCAGCATCCACATCCAGCATCCACAACATCCAGCATCCACAACATCCAGCATCCATAACATCCAGCATCCACAACGTCCAGCATTCACATCCAGCATCCACAACATCCAGCATCCACAACATCCACAACATCCAGCATTCACAGTATCCAGCATCCACAGCATCTACAGCATCCACATCATCCAGCATTCACAGCATCCAGCATCCACAGCATCCAGCATCCACAGCATCCACAGCATCCAGCATCCACAACATCTACAGCACCCACAGCATCCAGCATCCTCAGCATCCAGCATCCACAGCATCTACAGCACCCACAGCATCCAGCATCCTCAGCATCCAGCATCCAGCATCCACAGCATCCAGCATCCACAACATCCACAGCATCCAGCATCCACGGCATCCACAGCATCCAGCATCCACATCATCCAGCATCCACAGCATCCAGCATCCACAGCATCCAGCATCCACATCATCCACAGCATCCGGCATCTACAGCATCCACAGCATCCGGCATCTACAGCATCCACAGCATCCGGCATCCACAGCATCCTGTATCTACAGCATCCAGCATTCACAGCATCCACAGCATCCAACATCCACAGCATCCAGCATCCACAGCATCCACAACATCCACAACATCCAGCATTCACAGTATCCAGCATCCACAGCATCTACAGCATCCACAGCATCCAGCATCCACAGCATCCAGCATCCACATCATCCAGCATTCACAGCATCCACAGCATCCAGCATCCACAACATCTACAGCACCCACAGCATACAGCATCCTCAGCATCCAGCATCCACAGCATCTACAGCACCCACAGCATCCAGCATCCTCAGCATCCAGCATCCACAGCATCCACAGCATCCAGCATCCACAACATCCACAGCATCCAGCATCCACAGCATCCACAGCATCCAGCATCCACATCATCCACATCATCCAGCATCCACAGCATCCAGCATCCACAGCATCCAGCATCCACATCATCCACAGCATCCGGCATCTACAGCATTCACAGCATCCGGCATCTACAGCATCCACAGCATCCGGCATCCACAGCATCCGGTATCTACAGCATCCAGCATTCACAGCATCCACAGCATCCAACATCCACAGCAGCCAGCATTCACAGCATCCAGCATCCACAGCAGCCAGCATTCACAGCATCCACAGAATCCACAGCATCCAGCATCCACAGCAGCCAGCATTCACAGCATCCTGCATCCACAGCAGCCAGCATTCACAGCATCCACAGCATCAGCAACATCCAACATCCACAGCATCCAGCATCCACAAAATCCAGCTTTCAATCAGTGATCTGACTTTAGTAAATTTGACTTCTGTGAGTCATTGCGATTTTCACTTTAGCTCTTCCTTTGCACTGCTTCTACAATACATAACTACATTTTTACTCAGTTTTTGTTTTCTATGGGCATTTCAGCTGTTGTATTCCTCCACCTAATGGTCGACAGGTGACACTGCAGCCTAAGAGTGAAATTCTCAACTTTTTTTTAACACAGAATACTCAAAATAACTTTCTGGTCTTAGAGGAACCCCTGCTAATAATGACTAGATGTACAGCTAAGGGTACTTTAGTATGATATTCACTGTGAAGAACACTGCTTACATGTGTGGTCACTGAAAGAATCTTCCTCTTACTGATACCTAAAAAGATCAATGGTGTCAGTGGGAACTTATCTGAGAGGCAACTATTGCTGGTTGCTCAAGGAACCCCTAAAACCCCCTGAAGGAACCCTGAAGGAAAGGCTGATTTACTTTGGCCCCTGTCACACGGGCATTCCTTTTTTTCATCAGTTCATTCATATTTTTCCAAGAAAAAAACGGATCAGTTCACATCAGTTTACATCACTTTGTCATCAGTTTAAATCCATTTTTTGTCCATTTACATCCATTTTTTGTTCGTTTAAATCCATTTTTGGTCCATTTAAATCAGTTTGTGGTCCGTTTACATCCATTTTTCATCCTTTTACATCCATTTTTGGCCTGTTTAAATTAGTTTGTGGTGCGTTTACATCAGTTTTTGTCCATTTATATCTGTTTTCGGCTGTTTGTATCCATTTTTGGCCTATTTAAATCAGATTGTGGTCAATTTACATCCGTTTTCATCCATTTACATTCCATCTGCTTACACCTGTTTTTGTCCATTTACATCCACTTTTTTGTCTGTTCTGGTTTTTTTAACGAAAGAAAGTAGGGTTTTCCTCTGTTAAAAAAAAACAGACAAGGATTTTAATGGATGTAAACAGATGATCATCCGTTTACATCCGCTAGTCCATAGAAATACATGGGTGTCCGTTTTTCATCCGTAAACGGACAGATGAAAAACGGACATACGGAATGCCCGTGTGAAAGGGGCCTTTATCTAGTTTCTATCTCTGGGGGGTTTTTTTGCCAAAGGAGATATAGAAAAGTGATGGCAGAAAAAGACCAAATAGTCCATAAAATTTGGTAGTTTTTTATTTTTTCACCTGGAGATCCCTCTAGTGATAACTATAGACCTATATTGGGAATCAGGACCTCCTTCCTTCTGACGGTGACCCCTCTAGTGATATATAGATCTATTTAGACAAATAAGGACCTCCTTTTCCTGATCGCGATCCCTCTATTGATAACTAAAGATTTATATTGAGGAATCAGGACCTCCCTCCTCCTGCTGGAGATCCCTCTAGTGATAACTAAAGATTTATATTGAGGAATCAGGACCTCCCTCCTCCTGCTGGAGATCCCTCTAGTGATAACTAAAGATTTATACTGAGGAATCAGGACCTCCCTCCTCCTGCTGGAGATCCCTCTAGTGATAACTAAAGATTTATATTGAGGAATCAGGACCTCCCTCCTCCTGCTGGAGATCCCTCTAGTGATAACTAAAGATTTATACTGAGGAATCAGGACCTCCCTCCTCCTGCTGGAGATCCCTCTAGTGATAACTAAAGATTTATACTGAGGAATCAGGACCTCCCTCCTCCTGCTGGTGACCCCTCTAGTGATAACTAAAGATTTATATTGAGGAATCAGGACCTCCCTCCTCCTGCTGGAGATCCCTCTAGTGATAACTAAAGATTTATATAGAGATATAAGGACCTCCTTCTCCTGCCAGTAATCCCTTATAGTACTAATCAGGGCTTTTCTTCTCAGAGAATAGGTGCAGGAATTCTCCCCCCAACTTGCCCTCCCCATCCGCAAGCACATTGTGCTCACTACATCACTCACATCACTACATCACTCTACATCATTCACCTGCAACTTTTTTTCCTCAGTGGACACCACTGTCCAAAGATCACGTCTGCACCCCTTTCTAAATGTTCACCTTTGTACCCCTGCCCAAAGATCACCTCTGCACCCCACTGTCCACAACTGACTTCTGCACCCTTGTGCAAAGCTCGCCACTCAACTCTGGTCCAAATCTTACCTCTGCACCACACAGTCCACAGCTCACCCTGCCTACCCAACCACAGGTCATCTCTACACTTCCCGTCCACAACTTACCTCTTCACCTCCATCCACAACTGTCTGTAGCTCACCTCTGCACCATCTGTCCATAGCTCACCTCAACACCCCTTGGCTCCAACTCAGCTCACCAATGCACCCCCATCTGAAACTTGTCTCTGCACCCCCACTCGAAGCTAACCTCTGCACCCCGGGGGGGGGGGTGTTTTAGGTAGGATAAAAAAAGCAAAATGCGCACTATTGTTTCTGGGCTGTAATACAGGCACAAACAACAACTAACATACACATTTTTTGGTATTGTTGTGATCGTCAGGAGCTGGAGAATTTATTTTTGGTTGTTCTTCGGTGGTAGGTTATGGTAGTAGCAAGAAATAGACAACAAATTTTTTAAAAATGTTTTTTTTTACTATTTTGAGCCAGTTTTCCTTTGATAATCAAAAAAAACCAGGAGATATTTATTACCATTTACCACCAAATTAATGCCCCATCTGTCCTGGAAAAAAACAAGGTGTAATCTTCCTGGCTGCACAAAGTAGTTGTGATGAGATGCACATGCACGGTTGTACAAATACATGTCAAAGTTGCAAAATTGTGCTTAGGCATTAACATTTGTTTTACACTTAGGCACGAAGTTGTTGAGCACTCTATTGTCCTGTAACAGCAGCTGCCTGTCCGTTTCACCTGTCACTAAGCCTCTCTGAATGAAGCACAGTAACAGCTGTAACCAGCAGGTTTTATTGTAAACAAACCCATGTGATGACAATGATTTGTTGCCATGGCAATCACATGATTGGGAACCACAGTGACCTATTCACAACTTTTAGTATAGAGCAGTGGTTGTAGGACAGGGAGTCACAAGAAAAACTCTCCAATGGAGACAAATGTGGGACAAAAACCTATTTCAGCAGATTGTGGAAGTGGTAGAACGTCTCAATTCACAAAGCTTAAAAAAAAGGATCTTTATTTTCAGAGATGTGACTGTAATGTCCAAATCTTATTAGACTCAGCAGAAAATAAGTGTCACCTTAGGGTCATTATCCTGACGTATCACCTTTGTGAATAGAAAATATTGCTGATCACTGTCTGTGCCTTCCTCTCTTGTCGACATTGGAAACCCCCTCCCCTCTCCATTTCTCCTATGGTTGTCAGAATTAAACCTAAAAAAATATTAACTGTTCCCCACTCTATTAACAACTGAAAAGGAAAACAAAACAGCTGATTCTAGGCTTTCACAATGATAACCTTCATAAATGAAAAAGGACAGTACCCACAGTCCTTATATTCTTTAGTTCAGCCTTTCTCAACCTTTTTACCTCAAGCCCATATTCTCTATAGTCTTTAGTTCAGCTTTCCATGACCTTTTTACCTCCAAAGAACTTTTGACATAATTCTCAGTTCTCGAGGAACCCCGGCTAAAACCAATTCACTGGGGGACAGTAGGGAAAATGCCACTTACATTAGTGGTCATTGGGAAAATGCCCCATACATTGGTGGCCATTGGGAAGCATGCCCTATACACTGGCGGCCATTAGGAAGCATGCCCCATACATTGGTGGCCATTGGCAAGAATGCCCAATACATTGGTGGCTATTGGAAAGAATGCTCCATACATTGATGGCCATTGGGAAGCATGTCTCACACATTGGTGGCCATTGGGAAAAATTCCCAATACAGTGGTGGCCATTGGGAAGCATGTCCCACACATTGGTGGCCATTGGGAAGAATGCCCAATACATTTGGGGCCATTGGGAAGCATGTCCCATACATTGGTGGCTATTGGGAAGAATGCCCAATACACTGGTGGCCATTGGGAAGCATGTTCCTTACATTGGTGGCCATTGGGAAGAATGCCCCACACATTGGTGGCCATTTATAAGCTTGTCCCATACACTGATGGCCATTGGGATGAATGCCCAATATATTGGTGGCCATTGGGAAGAATGCCTCCCTTAAGAGTGGTTTTCAGAATGTTACCCTTAAAGACAGCTGATAAGATCACTTATGTAATGCAGCTGGCTCTGCAAAGTGGTATTAGCCCTGGAATTATGCAGGCACCATCAGATAGGAGGTGTATCAGCCACAAGGAACCCCTACTTCTGAAGGAACTGTGGTTGAGAATGGCTGCTTTAATTACAAAACACTGAATTTTCTAAAACCACAGTTAAACTTATTGCTGGCTCCCTTTCTCTCCTTCTACACAACAATGCCGTCCATCATTAGGTAGTTTCTCATTAAATGAAGACAAGCATCAAACAAATGTGTGCTGAGGCTCGTATCTGGGACTGGTGCTGGTATCCATCAACAAAACTGCACAAATAAAATACAATAACTACAAAACATAAAACATACTATATTGGCTACTGTATGATTTTTTTTCTAATTCCAGGGGCAAGAAAATTGCTTTACGGAGAGCTGGAAACAACAATTCATCGTAAAACTCTGATGGACTGCCAGAAATGGCCATTGTGTTTGGAAATTCTCTGTCCTCGGTAATGTAATTATTACTATTATATTAGTTTACAGAATTTATATAGCAGCTACAGTTTGTGCAACACTTTACAAAATAAATACAGTTACAATACAATTCAAGACAAGGGGATAAGGAGGACCCTGCTCTTGAGAGCTTACATTCTAAAAGGAAGGGGAAAATTATACAAAGGGTAATAAAAGCAGCAATGACATAGGTTTTACCCCTTCGTGACCAGGGCATTTTTTGCTGTTCGGCACTGTGCTACTTCAACTGGCAATTGCTTGGTCATGTAACACTGTACCCAAATGAAATTTATATCATTTTCACACAAATAGAACTTTCTTTTCGTGGTATTTGATCACCACTGGGTTTTTTAAAATTTTTATTACATAAATGAAAAAAAGACTGAAAATTGTGAAAAAAAAGATTTTTTTTTACTTCTGTTATAAAACATATCCAATAAAATCAAATTTCTCCATAAATTTAGGGCAAATTTTTTTATCCGATATTTGTAAATTTAGGACAAAATGTATTCTGCAACATGACTTTGGTATAAAAAAAAAATCCCAATAAATGTATATTAATTGGTTTGTGTGAAAGTTTTAGTGTCTGCAAACAATAGTATATATACTGGAATTTACGCAGCTATGATGCGATACTAGTAATAATGGTGATCAGTGACTTATAGTGTGTGATAGTGTGGAAGGCAATCTGCCACTAACAGACACTGGCTGGGAGGGACACTCTCTGACTGACACTGATGTCACTAGTGACACTAATACAGTGATCAGTGATAATACTGTACTAATGACAATGGTTGGGTGAGTGGGGTGATCAGGAGGGCAATCAAGGGGTTAAATGTGTGCCTAACAAGTGTAAAGTGTGTAATGTGTTCTGATGATATCAGGGAGAAAAAACAGCCAGATCAGTTTTCTGTGTGTTTGTGAACACAGAAGTCTGTGCTGTGATTGGCCACAGCCGATCAGCAGGTATGCAACCAAAATCATTAGCTGTAAACTGCTGTTAAACTCATGCTGTGTCCAATTAGAGGTGCATGGCAGTAAATTACTGTTGGTGGGCGGCAAGAGGTCAATGTTGTATTAATAAAATATTTAAGTTAACTAAAAAATATATGCAAACAAAAGTTCTGAATTAGTACATATTTAGTGTAAGAAAGAAGGTATTCACATACTTACTGATCCAATCAGAAACAACCAGCAACAAAAATCGAAAAAAAAAAAAAAATAGTAATAGACTGAAATCTAAATGTAAAGATAGTAACAGTGACATGAGTAGTAGAAATACTAATACTAGTAATAAAGGACTGGCAGTACAAGTAATAGAAGAGGTAGTAATAGTAGAAATAGTAACACCTGTTATTTGTATAACTGGATACTTATTGAATTTAAAAAAAGCAAAAATGGTCATAAAAAAGGAAATTTTTACAAGAAACTTGTTTTTTAATATGATCATGCTGTCGATCGATTTACTGTCCATGAGAAAACCAGAAGATCGAAAAGATTGTTCGATGCAATATACGCCTCTACAATCATATAGATCTATCGACTTTCCTATAATTGGATTTTCGATCCAGTCTTTCAAAATCAATCACATACTACGGGGAAAATTTACTAAGGCTAGGTTCACACCTATGCAGGTTGCTTTTGAGCCATGTCTGCATTGCGTTTTGCGTTTTTTGCCTCGTTTTGTGTTTATTCCTCCATTTTTTTAAATTTGTATTGTTGCTAGGCAGATTTAAAACACCAAATGCAGCAAGAACACAGCAAAACTGCACTACATGCTTTTCTGCAGCATTTTCATTGACGTCTATAGAACCAAAAGTGCAGCTTTTTCCATTCAAAAAAGTCCCTGACCCTTTCCAAAAATCACACCAGGTGAACACATGGAGATGTGAACGTGTTCCATAGGAAATCATGTTAAATGGACTGTACTGCGTTTCTGCAAAACGCTGCAGAAAACGCTTAGGCGTGAGCCTAGGGTAAAGTGAACATACAGTATATTCACGAGTGGAATTATAGGAGTGATTGCGCTTCGGTAAAAGCTGCGGAAAAGGTTAAGGCGTGAACCTAGGGTAAAACTGGAGCACTCAGAATCTGATGCAGTTGTGCACGGTAACCAATCAGCTTGTTCAATTAGGCCTTGACAATAAAACCTGGAAGCTGATTGGTCACTATGAAGAACTGTACCAAATTCAGTGTGCACCAGTTATAGTCAATCATACCCATTGCGTCATGTTAATAATTCATAGATTTGTCTGATTCTGCAGCGCTACCTTTTGTGGCCTTGTCTGTCAATCACCGGGTCCTGGCCCTTGATCCCCCGCCGGCACCCAGCGATCTCTGAGTATTACTGACGGGGGAGAGACCCGTGTATAAACAACACAGATCTCTCCCCTGTCAGCTCCTGCACACTGCTTTGTATGGTTCTGCATAGCACAGCCATACAAAGCAGTGTGCTTACAGTGAAACACACACACAGCCAACATAGTGAAACAGCGCACAGTTAACCCTTTGATCGCCCCACATGAACCCCTTCCTGCCCAGTGCCA